>NW_027613730.1:0-34485 GCF_965212315.1 Lampetra planeri
GAATCAGTGAAAACATGGTCGAATTTCTTACCTTTCATTGCTCGTCTGTGTCTGAAGTCTGTCTGAGTGGATGGATCTGTGGACACCTCTGAGTTTTAGTATTTAACATGACTGGGTTGGGGGGGGGGTCTGTGTGTGTGTCTGTGTTTTGGTGGGGGGGGTGGTAATGCTAAACTTAGGCCAACCTCCTCTTTTCTTTCCTGTCATCTGCCTCCTTCTGGGCAAAGTACATCACCTTCCACTCCCCAGCTGAAACCCAGGAGGCCGCAGACGGGAACGCGCCGACGGATCAGTCACAAGACCTCACAACAAACTGTACATTATTTCTTTTTTCATGAAAACATCTGCAAATAACTAAATATCCCTGTCTGACAAGGAGCGGGGAAAAAAACAGAAAGAACCTGAAGAGAGACAGTCTGTGCATTCATGCAGAAAATATGTGCAAGTATCAGTGTCACAGAGCATCGTCAATGTTCTCATTTGGATGCAGCTGAGCATCAGTGTTGTTTCATGTTTTCACATGGTGGAATGTATCTGTATGTTCAACTCTTTCATACTTTTTATTTCTACTGGAACCACCTGTGATGACGGTAGAGCAGAGTGACTGTGTATTTTCCTTAACCTTAAAGAAATATTTTACCTTTACATTTATTTTACAGTGGGATGAATGTTTCAAAAACTTGTGGTGAAGGTGAGTCGGGTTTGTTCATACACAAATACTGAGTTGTAATAACCCCCCCCCCCCCACACACACACACACACAAAGCGACAGTGACAGGTATGTGAGTCAGATGGAGTCACAGGCGGCTGGGGTCAGTCTACACCAGATTTGACTCAGCTGAGTTATGTAGGAGCGCGTTCCAGCCACCCAGCCCCCCATCCCCCCCACCCCCACACACGTGTGATGTTCAATTGAACATGAAACATGTTTCTACATCTCCTCTAATGGAGCTACTGAGTAACACAGGAAACGTGACGCGTGACCCGGCGACTTGAAATCGACAAACCATCGATACACGGTGCTCATTCTCGTTGGTTTGTTTGGGCACGTTACGTGTCCATGTCCTGAGACAGAGTTTACAGTAAAACTCACCAGTCATCAATCATTTGACTAGGAATAGTTTAATAAAGGTGAGAAAACAAAAAAAAGCCACAATCCATTTGCTTAATTGCTTAAAAGCTATGTACATTATAAATACTTCCACTACATTACAAACATTTCTTTTTCCTAGTTTAGAGTCCTACACACAGAGATGTCTGAGGGCAGAGACGAGAGTCAGGACGTCCAGGAACACACGACTGACAACAGCAGGGCGTCCAAGCGGAAGGAGGGCAGAGGATTTGTTACTGAAGGGAGGAGAGGTGAGAAACGGCCGTCGGAGAACAGCTGGAGGACGACGAACCGCGACCTTCTCAACACGCATCAGATCCCTCAACATGGAGACCGAGAGGCGTCCTGCTGCTCTTGTGCTCTAGAATCCAGGCGGGTAAAAGAAACGTACGGTGTATGGTCTGACGGTCCAGTGTTCAAGACGCTAACTGCCCGGCTCCGGCTCACGCTGCTGCGGCGTAACTTGGCTTAGATGAACGGCGCCGGAGGCGGAGGTGAGGGCCCACGATGTGGCGACCGGCGGCGAGGGCACGCCGCCGCACAGCGACGTCGCCAGCACTACCACGCTCTCCTCGGCCACCTCCTCCACTAGCACACCGCCCCCGCCCGCAACGCACACCTTGCGGGAACAGTCCATGCAGATGTAATCCTCGTTCTCGGCCATTTCACAGGACACGCCCACGCACACCTGGTGGAACCACTCGTCGCAGCCGCCGTCACACTGCACCCAGTCCACCTGGAAACACACGTGAGGAGCGTGACAGAAAGGATTAGAATTATTGCAACAAAACAAAACAAAAAACAAAAAAAATCCTTTTGGTAGTGCTGCTGACACGTTTGCATACAAGCATGCTGGCACACTTTGGATTACCGTAATTACACAACTATTTGTGCTGTCAAAAAACATCGAACGGTTTCTGAAAGTTGCACTTCACATCAAAATTGCTGTCAGTACGGTAATGATTCACTGGCTTCTGACAGCATAGGGAATGGGATTACCGTAATGACAGCGACTTGTCTGTGAACTTTAGGAACAGAAGGAAATTTTCTCCTTCTCCAAACTCCTCCGTCACAACAGGGGTGGGGGAACAGAGTGAACCCTGTCAGCTATCACGAACTGGTCAATGTTATAGTAATACTTATACGGTAAGTAGTAGAACCGTATTCGTGTTTCCATGGTGACATCAGAGAACTTGAAATCTGACAACTACTTCCCTGTAATCTTTGTAATTCTTGTATTTATGACATTTGTGACTTCACTCCTCCTACACATGCTGTTTTTGACTTCAACGGTTGATAGTGGTGATTTCCTACTGTTTCTATTTGAACTCTGGTTGACCTCTTTGGTGCAGTTTCTATTTAAACTTCTGCAGGTATCTAACCAAACGTTACATGTGATGTTATTGTTATTTGTCTTTATGTTTTTTCCCCTTTTTGTAATTTTTTTGTGTGTGAAATCAATACAAACGACAGAGCAGTGTGGGAGTGGCCTTAAACTGGATGTATACTTCTTTGTTGATTTAACCACAGCCTACGCCATCATATCAAACTTCTGTGACACTCTGCCGCTGTGTTTGACTTTTTCCAGGTCATCTGTTTTTCTTTCTCTACTTCTCTACTACTTACTTTCTCTATCTACAGATTTTGGTACTGCCGCACAAAAGATAGTCATAATGTTCCATTGCCAGCGCTGTTTTCCCGGCAAAGACAAAAGTAGCTCTCCGAGAGTCACGGGACGCAACTGTGACGTTCCAATCCCAGTTGTCTGCAAAGGTCCATGTTGCAGTGACATGTCGATACATTTCTAGAGAGGTGCACATCAGGGTTCGGCGTCGCTTTGATGCAGAAGCAGCTTAATGGGCGACAAACAGGTTTTACGTTTTGATCACTGGCGCGCTTTTCACTCAACTCTGGTTGGAAAAGAGAGCAACTTGACAACCATAAAATATGAAATCTAATACCTAGCACTGAGATAATCAAAACGTATCTCTTAATTTAAACGTCTAAATCACAGATTGCTAAACTTATTAGCAGCGACCGCTAACTACAGCTAAAAGTGACTTTCTCTGCATTGACCATTTTCTTTTATGGCTTCCACCCTCCACTTTTAAAGCTTCGTTTCGACTGTGAAGGACTGAGATTCTCAGAGTTCTTTCCAGAAAGTCGGACGGGTACAAATGACGTTAACGGCGAACCTACTCATCCCACAGCTGTGATTGGCTGCAGCGCAGGGGACGGAGACGAGCCACTGGTTAACTTGTGTCTGAGGTGGCGTCTCCCCAGGCACACGGGAACGTCCTGTTAATACGTGATGTGTAACTCTCCTTAAGGTGTTCCAGTGCTGTTATCAGCTGTTGACATTCAATAAAGTTCAAAGCTGTGTCATTCAGAGGAAAATCAAGAACCATGATGGGAGGCGGGACGCCATCAACGTTTTCGGACGGCGTGCAGACATAGTCCACGTCAGGTCCTTCTGGAGGCAGAGGGACGGCAAACACTGGACCGTCATCTCAAAACACACTCAAGTCAGTCCAGGGGCTCGTTCCTCAAAGCAGGTTTAGTGAAAACCCTGGGTTGTTCGTCCTGAGATGAGGAAAACTGATCATTTTCTTAATCTCAGAGTCACTGATAAACTGAATTCAAACATATGAAATTAAAAAAAAAACTTGGTTTGATATATGTCAGTTTACATGGAAATAGAACTGAAAAAAAATTCAGCAATTTTCCTTTTTTTCAGGATGAACAAACTCAGGATTTTCACTAGTTTCCTAGTTTCAGGTTTACTTGTGGGACGGACAAACGACACACACCCGCTGGATTTCAGATTCAGAAGGTACAGCTCAGTTCCAGTGTCACTGCCCAGAGGTCATTTAATCATCGTATCTAGACGCTGTGATTCATACGCAGCACTCTGGGTTGGACATTAATAACTAGAGTTCTCCACAGACATACATACATCAGCCCTACGTTCAAATCATTAGTGGAGGGCTGAAATAATACATTGTTTTAGAGCTTTAAAGAAACTTAACGTTACAGCTGCAAATTTAAAGAAGCAAGTATATATTTAACCAGCGATCAGAGTATAGGAGCGATGTGAAGGGTTCACCGTCACCTGAGGGTTAGTGTAATAAACACAAATTAATCTTAAAGTGTGAGTGATTGTGTTCTGTTTTGTGCAGCAGCAGCCTGAGAGTGGATGTTGTTCCATGTATGAACACACTGGGAACTGAGTCGGTATCGTTTTATGAACTGTCGGAGATTTGTCCATATCGTCATTGCCTATTAATGCAGGTTCAGATGTTCAATGGTACTTGGAGGTCTAAAAAGCTGCATAGTCAGATGGTCACATGCGCCTCCTGTTAACGTCTAAACCAGAGCTGCATCTGTCAATCATCTATGGGTCACCTCTGCTGTCCAACGTCCTCACCTTGTCTTTGCAGGGACGCTGGCAGTTCTTGGCTGCGCACACGGCATTCTCATCATTTGAGTCTTCGGCCCCCGACCAGTCGTACTTGAGGGAATGTCGAGAATCTTCTTCTCCTTCCTCTTCTCCAGACCGTCTCTGATGGCCTCTGCCTTGGCGGCGGCCTTCTCCTTCCTCTTCCTCTCCTTCTCCTCCTTCGCTAACCGTTTTGCCAGCTGCTTCATCTCACGGTTCTTGTCCAGGTTGAGTTTGAGTTTCTTCTTCTTGGGTTTGCTGCCAAGGCTGAGCTCGAGCCCCACCCTCTTCAGTTCTTTGGACTTGGCGGGTCGCATGTCTACCATCACTGAGGCGCCGGCAGCGGTGGCCATGAGCATGTGGTGGTGGTGCTCGGCTCTTTCTAACTTCCGCTTCCTTTTCTTCTCTGAATCCTTGAGCTTGATTTTCAGTGGCTTCTCCATCGGAGAGTCGTCAGGCTGTGGAGAGGAGACAATGAAAAAGTGTAGAAGTGATGGTGGAAACAAGAAAAACAGGTGATGTCAACACAGGTTGAAACCAGGACAATCAATTCAGCGTAGGGTACAGCATAGAATGTGGCAAAGGGTACAGGGTAGGGTATCACTTAGGACAGAGGGCAGAGTACAGGGTAGGGTACGAGGCTAGGTTTAGGAGCGTAGTGTGGAGGGTAGTGTGCGGTGTAGGGTATGAAGTAGGGTACAGTGTCAGGGTATAAGGTGGGGTATGAAGTAGGGCACAGTGTCAGGATACAAATCAGGCCTGAGCTCTTCCTACCTCCATGACCTGCAGGAACCTCTCCTCCAGAGGAGGGTGTGTAGCCTGCAGGATCCTCCAGATGTGCTGGGTCTCGTCCAGCGACACCTCCAACAGGTCTCCCAGCATCATCAGCTCCTCCAGCTGGGCTTTGGCCTGTGGGGACAGCTCCAGCACGGGCGGTTCCAGACTGCGAGGTACCAAAGGTGTCTTCCTGGGCTGCTTCCTGGGCGTGGCCAGATCTGAAGTTAAGAAGAAAAACACCACACGCATTTAAAACATTTCTTTATGCATGTGTGTGTGTTTGGTTAGTGAGCCTCACTTTGAACGTAGGACTTGGAGGCAGACGAGTAGGCGTGTTCAGCGCAGAAAGAGGGCGTGGCAGATGGCCACATGTGACTGACCACCTCCTCGGACTTCACGGGGATCTCCTCATCACAGAAGAGGTAGGGCTTAACCTCTCCTGGGTCCTGAAACCACACAGACAACGAACATCCTCATCACTTTATCAGTTTAACAAGGAAAAATAGAAAACCCTCAAAGTTAAAACACAGAGCACAAAAGAGCATAACTCTGTGCCTTTTTTTGTCTAGCTAGCATAATATGATGAAGAGAAAAAAGGCAACAACTACAGTGAAATAAAATAGAAATATTAATAATACTAATTTAAAAAAATAGAATTTATTCTAATTTTCAGTCAGTCAAAAACCTTGCATACCTTCATGTCATAACCGTAAGCCTCCCTAATGTCCTCGTCGGAGTCCGTCTCCTCGTCGTCGTAGTCCACAGACTGGCGGGGTGATGTGGCTCGGCTGAAACCGGACTGCTGGAACGTCTGGATGTGACCCTGCAGATGGGAAGTCAACCTGAGCGCCGTCTACAAGTTGTCTTATTGGAGCATTTCTCACAAACCATGCAGCCGTCCGGTTCCAGTCACAGCACATGCTCATCTTATTGATACTGATGAAGTACCTGCAGGTCGGGGTTGGCAGCAGCCTTCTGTAGCTCTGCATTAATGATTTTCTCCGTTTTCCTCCCGAGCAGCCTGCTCCACCATGCGCTGACTCAGCACAGACAGCTTCGCCAGGGCTGACGACAGCTCCTCGGTGGCTAGGGCTTGGCGTGCTCGGTCCTGGAGGCACAGTGTCATTTGCAGTGATTTGCTGATTTAACTTAAAAAAACAGCGGCGGACGACAACCTGATGTTTCCACACGTACCTGCCAGCTCATTGCCCTCTCTGTCAAACACTGGAGGGCCTCTCCCTCTGGGAGACGCACTGGCAGCTTCTGCAGCGACACCAACAGCGACAGGATGGTCTCCAGCCTCGGCCTCCGCGACCTCTGACACAACGGGCACAGGAACTTGGAGTCTTTGCTGTTGCTCTGCCAGCCAGCGCCCAGCTTCTTCTGCGTTCCCGTCTTCGGCAGAGGCACACACACGCCGTGGAACCAGTCCTTGCAGAGCTCGCACTGCAGCATAAACCCGCTGGCCGTCTTCCGGCACAGGCAGAACTTGACCTCCTCGATGCGGTCGGCCATGGCCATCTTGGCGAGGTTGGCGGCGCGGAGGGAGTGGATGGCCTCCACTTCCTTTTGCTCTTTAGTTTTGAAGGCCGCTACAACGCTGGCAGGGTCTCGCGTCTCCTCGAGGCTCTCCTCCAGGTCGCTCAGGGTGTCCGGGTCGAAGCCTCCT
Source organism: Lampetra planeri (assembly GCF_965212315.1). Taxonomy (NCBI): domain Eukaryota; kingdom Metazoa; phylum Chordata; class Hyperoartia; order Petromyzontiformes; family Petromyzontidae; genus Lampetra; species Lampetra planeri. Next base: position 6,997 of record NW_027613730.1, read on the forward strand.
CTCTCCTTCTCCATCAGCTCCCTGACGCGCTTCCGCTTGCTCTTGCTGTTGCCGTATACACCGATGTCCACACGAGGACTGAGGACCTGATTGGAGACAATCACACACTCAAGTATTTGGAGATATCACTGTGACCATTGATGCTATGATCTAATAACTAATGTAACCATGGGTTTCACCGATGCAGACGCGTTAAGAACGACACGTCGGTCAGTTCTCCAGCAGCTGTAACCAATGAACATTGAAGCTACCGGTGCAGTCGTATCACAAACGTCTGTCTTGGACCCCTGATTCAAATTGGTCAATCTCTCCATCCCTAGTTCTCAGCAGACACCAAACACCCAAATGTCTGGACTTCTTTGATGATCACTGTGTATTTTTTGTGCATCAGCCACGTACAATAAACATGAGACAAGGATAAAGTAAAGTCCTGTATCAGTGTTGCCGGTATTTAAATATGGAGGTCGATTCTTGTGTGGATGTGCCTCTCTCAGCAGGCTGTGGACGCCATGTTTTATCGGTTCAGCTCGCTTGGAACCTCACCAGAGGAGGAACCCAACAGAGCATCAGGTACCAGGTTCAATCCCTGATGGAAGCGTAAAAAACGGGGCTCAGCATGTGACGGCTCACCTGCAGCAGTGTGTACGTGGAATTCTTCTTGAGGAAGGTGCGGCCCGTCCTCTCCCTCCAGGCTCGGGCTGAAGCCACCTGGGACTCCACCTGGGCCAGTGGATCCAGCCTGACCGGGATAGAACGACCCCTCGCGAGCAGGTTCTCCAGCTGCTCCAGGTACGCGTAGCTACTTCCACTCTGCGTGGCCGAGCAAGAGAAAGACAACTTATCTGGTGTACTACCACTACAGCTACTACTACTGCTGTAGCCAATCAAAACACAGCAGGCTTTGGACAAGGATGTGAGTAAAAACAAAGTCCCACTAGAGTACCTGGATTGCCTCGACTTTAGCGGTCCACTCCTTGGCTTTCTGCAGAGCCTCTCGAAGAGCGAGAATGTTGGGCAGGTATGCTGGGATGTTCCTGGCTTCTAGCAGAATGCTCTCCAAGGTCACCATGCTGTGACGAGGCCTGGTGTAAAGCAGACGGATGGACATGACGTTGTCAAACATATCTCAGGACGGTGAAAGGAACCGCCTTCCAACTGAGTGTGCTATTACTGTGTTCCACTTGCAGCGGATGTCACCTCAAGTTCAAAACTTGAGGTGACAGAGTCTCTGGTGTTGTGACGAAAGTGGGACGCAAACAACATAGTAGGATGGAAAAAGAGGGTCAAAATACCACTGCATGCAACAGGATAGAGCCACGACCAATCAGAGTAAGCGACAAGGTGATGTCATCAGGGAAACGCATCAATGTCAGAGTTTGTTGGGGAGGAGAGTGGAAGAGTTTGATGGAGATCCTCAATGGGATATAAATGAAAGAACACCAAAGATGATTCAAGCCAATGCTCTTCATCAGCAGCAGACATCTTTGTTGTTACATAACCACGGTTGTCATCTTGTTAAGCCCCGCCCACTGACTGTACACGTCTCTGAGCCCATGGACCCCTGAGATTGGTCCAAACTGATTTTGTTCATAGTTAATGATGAAACAATTCCTGTCCAGAGAGACAATCCACAATTGCTGGAGGAACATGTGGATTTCCACATGATCCAGAAACAGTCAAAGATACTTCCTATATCTGGTCACATTACCTGGCCTGCAGACAAGCGCGGGCCTTGTCCTCCCATCTCTCCGACACAGTGAGGATCTCCTGCAGTTCAGCCATGGCCTTCTCCACAGCGTGGTGGGGGGCCAGGCCCACCCCCGAATCGATCAGCCTCTTCATTAGCTCCAGGGTGACACGGTGGGGCTCGGTCAGGGTGACACGGACCTGAGATGACATGTTACACACGTTAGACATGTTACACCTCAGCCTCAGCTACAACTTCAAATTGTCCATCAATACTTCTTCCACGGCACGGTTCCAGTAGAGTCGAGCTGGAACCGTGTCGTGGATAAGAGCAGCGTTATTGTGGTGATGGCCGACCTCATCCAGCCACCGGGCCTGCTGCAGCTCCTGTTTGAGTCTGGGGAGCTCAGGTAGCTCCACATCCAGACCGCTGCCGAGGTCCAGCAGAGCCTGCAGCTTGGAGGAATCAGGCATCTCGTCTGCCAGCGCCACCTGGGCTCGCTCATGGAAGTCCTCCACATTCTCCAGTAACTCCTGGAAGACAGGGAGGAGGTCGGGTGCGGTCCTACACAGATGACGTTCAAAATACAGATCCACACATGGAAACGGGAGGTCTCACTTTGACTTGTCGGGCCTGGCTGATGATGCAGGGCAGCCTGAAGAGCTGCTCCACAAATGCTTTGAGCTCGTCCACCGTCAGCTTGGTCCGGTGGCGGCTGCTCTCGGAGCGCAGGCGGCTGCTGTGGAGTCAAACAGCAACGGCAGTTCAGTGCACCTCTGAGCTCCAGCGGATAAATAACTAACTAGTGTCAATAAAGGTTTTGAAGCAGTGAGAACACGTTCGACACATCACGATGACCCGCTGACCTGTGTCTCTGCTTGCGGCTGAGGAGCAGCTGGGCGACGGAGGAGCATGTCTCCGCCTCCTTGACCATCTCCCGAAGGCGACGGAACAGTGAATTCTCTGGGTACTTCCTGTCCTCTGCGTCCTCAAGCAAGACCTTGAGCTCAATAAGATCTGTTCCAGACAGACAGGACAAAGAAGCAGCAGAAATGATGGACTTTTTCCAGCGACATGAGTAGATGTAGTAAAAGTAAAACCAAAACCAAAACCTCTCTTGTTCTTCTGGTCTGCAGCCAAGGCCTCAGTGACCCTCTTGGCCCAGGTGTCATAGGACTGCGCCCGCGTCTTCACGCCATACAACATGGAGGGGAACTCCTCCAGATCATAGCGATACCTGAAGCACGTGTGATAAGCAGCTCATCATCAGTTATCAACGGTTCTTGCAGTGACAAAGCATTTTTTCTGCAAAGTGCACGGTCTCACCGAAGACACTTGTTGCCGAGTGGACAGTCGCAGAGATCCGCTGCGTGATGGAGACAGACCAGACGATCTGGACTGCAGGAACAGGTCAACGCAGAGAGGAAGCAGGTCGTCTTACATTTGTGGCACTGGCGCTCGTCATCAGGAAGCAGCTCAAAGACTTCCTGCTCGGAGGACAGAACCCCCTGGGAGGAGACAACAGGAAGTGTATATTTCCATGCCACCAACTATGAAAATATGACTTCTACTGCTTCAATACCCAGACACAAGCACCTTTCTACTAGCGGTGTAAAACACCGGTTTCATGGTGACACTATGTTGTATCTGTGGTATTTGCTACTATACACCACAATACAGTCATTCATTCATCTTGTCCTGTTGCTCCGGTTACGGGTCTAGGTTGGTCTTGAGCTGATCGATGATGACGTAACCAATCCAGCTAGATGGATCAACTCTTACACTCCTATTACTTTCTACATATGTAAAATCCTTCCTCACCATTTCTTGGACGGCTTGTCGGAGTTTGGTCTCCTCCTCCATCGTTTCTCCCATTTCCTTGAAAACAGCAGCAGCCAGTTCCACGTCCAGGCTTTCTGGGTCGGCGGCCATCTTGCACAGCAGCTCCTCGTGAGAAAAGACGCAGTAGCGGTGCAGGCGGCGGTAGTGAGCCACGCAAAGACGACCCATCGGCAGCTGGGGAAGAGAACGAGTTGAAGATGAATAGGTTCAGTACAAAGAAGCGTGCAACGACATCAAAATTAGCAGGTCCTCCTCACCCAGTCAGCTGTGCAGAAGTTAACAGCCTCCGCAAAGTTGTAGCCTTGGTTGAAGCCGCTATGGTACGCCCTAGGGAACGTCACCACAAACTCCCCCGCACACTGATTGGTCCTGTATACCTTCACAGAAGAATACACACACAGACACAAGAGATGCAATTATCTTCAAGGAAATAATCTCAGTTTTACATTTTTCACGATTATTTAAAAATAATAAAATAAAAGTGCTCTGTCCCTCCTCCTGCATTGTATGAAGTAAATAGGAATGTTCTGTGAAATCACTGTGATATTGTTTGGGGAGAACTAGTTTTTACACTGACACACACAAAAAGGGATGGATGAATGTCCGGTGACGTGACATATTTGTTGTGTTAAGCAGAAACGATGCTAGCAAAGTAGCTAGCAGACACATTAGCGGAGAAGCTAGCAGAGAGGTTCCTGAAGCAACTGCAGGTGACATCTCCGTTGATAGCAAAATAAACACAAACACACACACAAAATGTCTCATTTCTAGCCATAAAATGTCTAAAAGTAACTTGTTTTTAGACATTTTCACGTGTTTCAAGCAAATTTTAACTTGAAATAAGCAGAGAAATCTGCCAGTGGACCATGATTATTTTTTTTACTTTTTTTTTTTAAGTGATTGATTTGCTTGAAGTGACAATTGTCTAAAATCAAGTCAGTTGTTCAGGTGATGTGTCTTATTTTAAGTGAAAATATATTTTATGGCTAGAAATGAGAGTTTTAGATGAGAGACAAATACTCGTAAGATTTAGAATTTTTGCAGTGCATGATGTGACTGTGAGAAATTTCCACATCTCCTATGTAATGCGATCGTGATTCCTGAAATTCTCGAGATTAATCCACTGTGACTTTTATCACAATTAATAGTAAATTTGCTTAATCCTGATATCCCGTTACGGGATTTACAATTATTAATGGACAACATGACTAATCCCTAGAACGACATGGGAGCACATACAGGGACACCGTGTTCCATGAGGACGTTGGGATTCATGATGGTGACCAGCTGATGGAGCAGGTCAGGCTGAGAGTCAAACAGCTCTGGTGCCAGTTTTTTCATCACGGCCTCCAGCTGCTCGGCCGCTGAGGCTGGCACACCATACCACGTCTTGGGCTCCCCCCTGAGGAACACACAGAACAGATTTCAGGCCTGGGGATGCCACTGCCATCTACCATGACCAGAGCGCATTTATGGTCTCACCAGTGCAGGAAGTTGATGGAGTAACTCCAGTGGTCTTCAATGTGCCAGCAGAAGGAGGAGAAGCACATGCCCACATAGAGCCACGGGACCTTCATACCCGAGATGTCCACATTGATGTGTGTGAGCACAGACTGCTCCAGCACCGGCATGTTGTTCAGGTTCCAGCCAGAGTTAGCGTACTCCTAACAGAACAGGGATATTGCTTTTCAAAACGCTCTGTTCAAAGCCCATTTTCCTCCTACAAAGAACATCCTGTGTGCTAAATGAGCCAGGAAAACCTCCTCAGCACTAATACCTAGTCAGTATTAACACATGGTAATAGAATATAAAAACATGTGTATTATGTGTTGGGTATCCTTAAATAGCACTCTGCAATAAAATATTACATTTTGTTTATTATTTGTTTCGTGTATTTTGCAGATCAGAGGTTTTGCTTCATTGACACAACTAAATGAATCCTAACTAGGAGTAGCAGACTAAGATTATCCCACACCACCACTCCAAAACCAATCGTTCTCTCTTCCTACTGACAGATGCGGTGGCAGCAAAGAATTACATTCTGTGCCTTCCAGTTCAAAGGACTTAAATATTGAATTAGACTTTAAGCAAATTTTAAAAGTCAAAAATTAGATAAAATTGAATATTTAATTCAAGTCCACACTTGTCCAAACTAACACAAACCACATTTCAAGATACTGGTGAGATTTCTGGTGAAAACTTGGAAATCACCTCTTCGTCTCCCAGTAGTCTTCTCTTGCCGTCCCTGACAGGAAACCCGCTGCCCACCTCCTTGGAGCTGATGTCAGCTCCGTATTCCACGATGACGTCCTCCTCGATGCTGCTGACCAGACGCCAGAACTCCTTCTCCACCAGCTCCGTGGGCACCATCTGAAACCAGCCCGCAGCACAGTGAGGGGGAGTGAGAACCAATCCGAGGATGGTCGATTTTATCCAATTCTATCCAATCCAAGTGAATTTACATACGTGAACTGGCATGTTGAAGTAGTCCGACTTGAAGTGGTCGGCCATCTCTCCGAAGCTCTGCAGCGAGTATTCCCTCACTGCCTGCTCAAAACCGAAAGCCTCCCTGGGCTTACTGCACTCCTGCGGGGGGGGGGGGGGGGGACAGATTCACGCTGCCATCTCTCACCCTGAGAGCTCGAGACCGACCTCAGCGTTAAAGATTTACCTCAGCTACACACTTCGGGCAGCGCCAGTCCCCCTTGGGCACGTCCTGCAGAGGCGGGATCAGACAGAACGTGTGGTAGCTGTCATCGCAGCCGTCGCACAGCAGGAGGCGATCCTCCTCATCGCCTCGTCCACACATCAGACACAGGTAGAGGTCGATCTGCGGGGAATCACAATCAGAAGTACTGAAGGGAAACCCTTCTTTCCAACATTTACTAAAATGGATAAAAATAAGTATTAAATTAAATTACAACTATAAGTTATGAATATAAGTGTGCACATTTAAATATGGTAAAAAATGCCAGTATGTTAAAAAGGTGAAATATGTATCAAATATAATAAATCCCTTTGACAGTTGACAACAGCGGTCAGTCGGTACTCACAAAGTTCACCTCCAGGGTCTCCTTGCGTGGTCTCATTTTGATGGCAAAGGCCTGGGCTTTGAGGTGACGGTGCTTCTTGTTGAATCCGTCGTCTGCGTGAACGGGGAAAGTGTAATGAGTCATTGTCGAGCTGCACGATAAATCTAAAAATCTGCACGGTTACACCACAAACCATCACAGCAAAGTGCGTTACGATGAATGAAGCGTGAACGTGTCTGTCGCCCGACGTTTTAACGAGACAATAAGACAATAAGCAGTAGGCCATAGTCGAGGCGCAATTGCAGGAAGTAAATCGTTTTTCAACAATGTCTGACTCCACTTTATAGCCATGATTTCATCATGAAAGAGAAATCTAGCTAGAGAATCGGGAGCTCAGTTCCAAGTCTAAACATTAGTGATTGAAATATTTTCAAGAATCGTGCAGCGCCAACATCCAGGTCAAACACGAACATCTCCTACCGGCTGAGACGATTTCCAAGCCCACCATCTTGGGACTGGTACCAAAGAGCTTGAGGCCTTTTGGCTCCTTGTTTTCCCTCTGGAGAAACATGACATCAGCTTTTAAACATGGTACACAACCATGTCCTGTACGTATTTTTGAGCTGTCACGTTTTACCTCCGACTTCAGGCGCCTGGAGCGTCTCTCAGGCAGAAGCCGATCCTTGTTTGCCGCTGCATCGCCTTCCACGTCTTTGTCCTTGTCCTCGTCCTCCTCCTCTTGGTCTTCTTCCTCCACCGCCTCCTCGCCAACTCCCTCATCCACTTCTTCCCCATCATCTCCCTCCTCGTACAGCCGCTGGACACCCTGAGAGGAGAAGCAATTTGAGTGTGACGTGAAATTATTATTTTACAATGCTAGAGTTTTTATTTTATTTTACACTATTTTATTTGTACTTATTCCTTTGCTCAGACAGATGCAAAACTGAAGTCTAATATATCCTATAGTAAGTAAAGACAATAATATGTATATTTTATGCATATATATAATTTGATCCCACCATTGAATTGTTGTAACCTCCCTAATACGTTTCTCTGAGTTTTCTAGAGTTTCCTCACTTAGTTCACACTTCAAATCTCTCTGCCATATAATCTTCAGACTCCTACTGCAATGCTGATAAAACACCGCTGCTCTGTGTGATGTCTCTGGTTGCTCTAGGAGGTAATAATACCATTGTAACAATTGAACAACATGAATAAACAATGCAGCTCTATCAGGATTACATATGATGTGACTGAACCATTTGATGCATTCTGATTCGATCTCTACAGAGGAGAGAACGTTTGGCGGACCAACGAGTTTCTTTATTGTTCGTTCACAACTTTGAGGAAATGAAGAGGCGAGACAGGAAAGGGTGGTGGAGCACTTGTTTTGTTCACGTGAGGACGGGGACATTAGGTCACAGAGAGAAACATTCAAGCCATGAACCCGCACATGTGCATCGTATTGAGATTATACAAGTTGTTACACATTTTTTTCCACTTACTGTCTGTCCTGTTTCACATGCAGTTTTGGGCGACACATAAATGTCAACTTACAGTTAGAGTGGCTCCCGACTGGAAGAGCTCGTAAGGGTACAGGATCCTCTCGTAGTGGGAGCGCAGAAGTGATCCGATGCCTTTGCCGGGAGGGAAGCCCATTCGACTAGACACATTGGACCACCTCTTCTCCTTACACGCCGTCTCAAAGCCACCCTCAGACGACACAATCTGACACAAACAACATACTTCACAACAACCTTCTTTGCAAATAAAAAGATCTGGATGGTTTTTCTTTCTGTCAGAACAGTAAATGTTTCAAATTACAGTCAATCCAATTATATATGACAAAAGAGCAATCGTTTTTTATTTCTGTCTATCAACTATCAATTATTCAATTTTATTAATTAAAAGCCAAAAGATCGGTCCATATTACAAAAACAAAAAGGATAAAGGTACATTATACAATGGCAAACAATTAAGTAACAATGAAAAAATAATTCAATGTCCCCATGTATACGAAATTAATAATGGCTTCCAAAATATGGCTGATTTTCTCCAATTATTCAAGATTACTTATTTTCCATATTTTCAAGACATGTAATCCGGACTTGAATACAGAAATAGGCTCAAATCAATGTGGTATACAATCCCGTTTTACCTTGCTGAGTCGATAGAGATCCAGGATCTTTCTCTCCACATGCGGGAATCGAATCTTGGACCCCTGCAGCTCCCAGAACTTTGCGATTTGATCCAGAAAGTTGAGCTTCACTCGAGTGAGGGCCTGGACCGAGAGAGAGGCGACTCTTCAGTAAAGCCAGGAAAAGCTTCTGAACCCCATATCACTTCTTGGCAAACTCACCTCAAGCTCATTCAGCCTTTGAACCCGAGGTGTGAAGCGGAAGTTACGGACATCGCAAGCAAACGGCGGCTGCCAGTCCTGAGAGATAGGAAGAAATTCATATACAACATGAAGAAAGAGCAGCAACAGATCGGTGTAAGAGGGATCATGAGAGGACAGTAGATAGTTCACAGCTATCTACTGCTCATTCCACCACTGATGATACTCGGGATGCATAGTGAAGATCATTTTCACCAACGGCAGAAGGATGTAGGTTCATCAGTGTTGACGTTTGCAGCTGCAGAATCACTGAATATCCACTGGGTGGTACTAACATATGCACAGCCTGAAAAGCCTTTTAAGGTTATTATTTTCCACAAAACAGAATCTGTGCCATGTATTATTTTAAATGTATTATTACTCATAAATGTTCGAGGTTAAATAATCTAAATATGGTGTACACGATGGATCTGTGAATCAAAACAAAGGAAAAAAACGGCCAAATTATTAAAGAAATAATCGATTGACATCAAACGGATAAACAAGAGTTACAGGCTCAATAAAAGTTAATGTTCTGTTTTTTAAAATGTCTGTAGCCAATCAAATAAAATGTGTGTTTGTAGCGAAAGTGCGGCGTGAAGCCGGAAGTCTCATTTACGTCGCTAACGTACAATCACTGCGTTGTGTGATGTAGCTAAGAAAGTCATTACGACATTATTCGATGTGTTCGGCCTTTATGATAAGAACAATAAAACAACTTTTGTACTAATCTCAACAACAGATCCTTAAAATGTTTGAGCAGGTGAAGCCTAGTTTGACCTCCAGTGATGGACCAGTCGTCTGTGGTTCGCGGCCACAGGCCCGCAGTCACCCCGCTACGTAACACCCAACCCCGGGTCTACCTTCTCCCTTAGATGCTTTGAATAAACGTGAGTTTACCTCCGGGGGGCGAATCTTGCAGATGCCCGTTTTCTCTGCAATCGGTCGGATCTTGTTGATAAATCCCAGAGGATCAGAGAAATCCTCCCAGCTTGGCTCAAACACCGGACACTCCGGCGGGGGGACAAACTCAGCAAACGCTGACATGTTTCTGTGGTTCCTCTGAAAGCCTGTGTATGCTTATTGGTTTAAAAAGCTCCAAGTTGAACTCGACATGTCATTATTATTTCCAATGTTGTTCTTCACGGGGAACTTCCTCCATGTCCACCACGATCCTTCAAATCCCCCTTCATGAATGACTAAAAGAAATCACTTCGATGACAGAACGTGACGGAGACTCATCTGGATGAGGATGATATGAAAGACAACAACCAAGATAAGAGTGGTTTTCAACGTTTCCCCGGCATCCTTGGACAGGCCAGGGAGTGTTTGCCAGCTCTCTCCTACTCAGGACAGAGGGCAGGGTCGATCCAACCCGCCATCATTGCTCCTCACCGACACAGCTTCACAAAAATCTACATCCACGACGAGGTCAACACTTGGATCGAGGACGATGGCGGAACTTGAAAAAGACGTGTCAACACAAAACAATCCGGATTTACGACGATGGCTGTGGTACTTTGCATGCTAAGCTGGCATCTATGTACCTGGGTAGTGCATGATTTTTCCGTGATGGTGCATCTCCAACAAAGTTATCCACGGCCGGTTGAGTCCTACGCCAGCTGGGGTTTAGCGCAATCACCTTCTTCGGGCTTTGGCGAACAATGTCCAGCTTTAGTGTCCATTCCTCCACAGAGTACCGTTAACAGCCTTTCAGACAACAACAAGCAAGGCTAGCCGTAGCCAGCGCATATTGTTGACTGCCCGCCTTCATTCATTTAATACGCATTTCAGCCAAAGAGCTAACAGAGGCTAGCCTATTAGCTAAAACAAGATTAGCTTACGCTGCTGCAGCTCGTTGCGCAGCTAACATTGAGGTTAGCCGAAAAAGTCGACAAATCGGGACAGTCCACCAAGGCTTGCCTACGTGGACTGGATAAGAAAAGCAAGAAACAGTCGTCCTCTCATTATGTTTACTGGGTTTTACTTTTCATTTCGTTTATCGTCGTCTAGTTACTGTACATTAGCCTGTGCGTGATAGCGACAGCTAGCTATGTTGTGGAGCTGCATGGGACCTTCACAGACCCTCGGATATTTGTTCTTACTTCCGTGGCCGCAATTTGTAACATTTGACTTATATTCGCCGACCAGTGATATTCATATATTTTTTATCTACATTACATATACTTTCCCGTTGGTTTTAAATACAAACTATGAGTTGCCCATTTCAGTGTATCGGTGAAAAGAATGGGATATAATACGATTCATGAAGTAATATGTAATATATTTGTAAAATAATAAATAAAACGATGAATACCGACTGCATAACCAGTAAGGTTATTCTCGAAAAGGCACTTCTTAATATATATCCTTTAGTCTTAAAAAGGACAGCCCGTCTTCCCTTCGTTCGGAAGACGCAAAATTGAAGTGTATTATTTCCTACAGTGTGTAAAGGCAACATCATATTGTCTGAACATTATGTTTTCGATACAGCTGATAGAATATGTGGTATGTTTAGATCTCGCATTGTCACATTCATAAATATCATGTTACGATTCTAAACCATTTTTAAAATAATATGTATAAATAGATTATCGATTCCCAGGTGTATGTGGTTTATTATTATCTACTATAACTATAGATACAAACATAAATAAATATCGAGCAGGGACATTTGTGGTGGGATGTTGTAATACTATGAGTCCTGTGTCAGTCTGTCCTTACACATTGGTGACATATTGTACACAGTGATGGCAGTAGACAGGAAGGACTTCCTGTATCTGTCTTCCCTGCAGCGAAGTTGTCTCTGCCTCCAGCTGAAATATGTGTGAGGTGTGGAGTGGACAGGATGTATCATCTAGATCTATAGCTGATACTGTAGATGACTTTATAATCATCAAACTTAATATAGTAACTTATTTTCTTCGTCTGTCTTACAAAAGGAGCAGATTGCTCATAGTTACACAAATGTGGAGCTGAGAGATTTTCAAAGGCATTTTATTGTTAGACATTAAACAGTTTATCATGCCAATGTAATGATAAAAGAAAGACAAACAAAAGGAAATGTATAGAATTTACGATCAGAATTATCTTCTGTGCATGAGATAAAATTTAGAAAGAAATCAAAGAACGAATGAAACTTACAAACGTTGCATGAATCAGAACTAAAACAGCTCTGTCTAGTAATCATCATGGAACGGATACTCTGGGTGATCGGACCACCTGTTGAATGGCAGAGAACAAACGTGAATGGTTTGTTCATCAGCGTAACAGAACATGGGGGATTATGCACAATACTCACATGAGGAGCTCCACAAAGCGAATGTTCTTGTTCAGGCCCCTTCAATGGCCTTCATGTCATCTTCAGAGAGCGAGAAGTCAAATATCTGCAGCAGGGTTGGGAGGCAATGACAAAGAAATGTGAAAATGATTCCACTGACCGAATTTCTGTTCAGTTGGATTCCGGGTAGGATCTGTATTATCAGTCTGTGTGTGTTTATCTTAAAAGGTGAACAGACAGTTACTGACCCAGACACACATACTCTACTGGCTGGTAATGAATCTGCTCTGTGTAACGACAGACAATAACCGCAATATCTGTATCTTTAATTTAATCTACAGCTTTAATAACATACTCGTATCACATAAAGTTGGACAGTCTTTCGATTAGAATGTCGCTCTGCATTGTCGTTCATTCATCATCCCCCTGCTTGCTCTGGGTACGGGTCGCGGTTGTGCTGGAGCCAATCCCAGCTGTGAACGAGTCGCCAGCTCATCGCAGAGCCGACATGGAAACACAGACAACCATTCATACTCACATTCTACAGGCAGTTTAGAGTAGCTGATTAACCTGGCCTGCTGTTGACAAGCCAGAGTACCCAGAGAGAACCCATGCAGCAATGCTGCACCGCTGTGCCTGATGTTAATTTTGTGTGTGTGTGTGTGTCTGTTCGTTTGTTGTGCTGTTTGTTTTTCTTAGAAATTACCAGAACACTGTATCTATGCCTCTATAATACATATGTATTCCTGTTCTTTGGAGAAATGTAAATGTATGTAGGGGGATTGTGAAAAACAATAAAAAACAGAATTCCAACAAAATGATACCTGTCAGTTTACTGCCTTCATTATAGCTTATATTTTTATCAGGAGCTGCTGTATATGTGACTTTTATATTTAATAAAAATGAACATGATGTAAATAATGTTAATAATGTATGTTGGTAAATTGTGTAAATATCGAATACACTTATATTGTCACAATAAAAGAAAAGCTGTTTGAAAGCGTTTTCTCTTGTGTGCTGTTGAATAACGTGAAAAGAGAAGGATGCAACACCAGTACAGGTCCCTATGTGGTGGAACTAGATTTTCCAATTTTCCCTGGAAACCAACCTGGAAGTTCTCCTTTATCCGAGCGGGGCTGAAGCTCTTTGGGATGACCACCACTCCTCGCTGCACATTGAACCTCAGCGCCACCTGAGCTGTGGTCTTATTGTACTTTTTAGCCAGAGATACCAGCACAGAATCTTCCAGCAGAGGGGGGCACGTCAGGTTGACCCTGAAACACCTAGAATTTTATAATAACACAACAACAGAGAGCTGTGTTCCATCTGTGAGAAATCCTCCAGCATACCAGGAAGCATCTCTTGATGTCCCCAGCGGGCTGTATCCAACAACAACGACATCATTCTGCCGGCAATACTCCAGCAGCTTGGGCTGAGTGAAATAGGGATGACACTCAATCTGTATTTAAAAAAGGCAAATGTTAGTTTTGAGTACATACTGAATGTTTGCTTTTGTGCGAGACATTCAGGAGTCAGCACTTTTGCATGATCATATTTTCCTAACCTGAAAACCTCAAGAACCTGAAGACGTTTCGCCACTCATCCGACAAGCTTCTTCAGTTCTGAACTGACTAGTGGGGAGTTCTGCTATTAATACTAAGTTGAGTCATTTGCTCACACAAAGGGGTGGGCTCCCTGAAAGTCATTGGATCACTGAGTGATTGAAACTGCATGTGTCTGAAAGACAGGTTCAGACACATGAGACTCAGAGGGTCAATAAAGTTCCTATCCACACTAATGTCTTCTGTAACATTCGCCTTCTTCAGTGAATTACATGACATTAACCATGTTAGTACCTGATTGGACACAGGTTTGTGTTTCAGCCCAGGTTTGTTGAAGATCAGCTCCAGTTGTCTCTTGTTGAAGTTCGACACACCGAGCGATTTCACCAGCCCGGCATCTTTGCAAGCCTCCAGAGCCTTTTGAAACAGCAAAGCATTACACTTTGAACTTGTCGCTGCAGGTTTATAAGCACACAGGACGAGATGTGGCAAAAGGTTAGTTGCTCATGAACACATGTCACTATTCTGACTTCTCTGTGTGCATTGAACTTGGACCTTGAGATAGTACATGTGGAACGAATGTGGAGGTCACTGAAATGCTTTCTAGTTGTGCAGCAACGTCAACAACAGAGTGAATTACAAAACCTGTTTCACTTGAGATGCTTGGCTGAACTGTGTCTCACCTCCCAAGTTGCACAAAGATCCGTCTCATGATAAATGTACTTCCCGTTTTCATCTCTTGGGTAGAAAGTATCTCCTGGCTTCAAAAGATCACGGGATTAAACAGTGACATTAAAGCAAAACAATGTTAAACACATAAACACAAACATGTAATAAAGTGTATTAATACCTTAAAAGCTGTGGGCATCTCTACTATGTATAAATCGACATAATCCAGTTGTAATGTCTTCAGTGTTTTCTCCAGAGCAGGTCGTACTAGTTCTGGTGGATGGAATGTGTTCCACAGCTACACACACATACACAAGATCATGTCAGGTCACACAAGCATATTTGTACAGCTATCTTTGACACCAACCTTAAAATGTTCAATGAGCCATGAAACCTGTTGTTTCTTACAATCTGTTCTGCTGTGTTTCTGTTTTACAAAGATGTCTAACAGTGCACTGCTTAGAAGAACACACACTCAGTGAAAACCTGTACATTTTCTCCAAACCTTTCCACAGTAGAAGATGTCCTCTCTCCTCACAGTTCCGTCTGCTATTTTCTCCCTGATGGCCTGTCCCACCTCATGCTCGTTGAAATACACCAGAGCTCCATCTATGTGTCTGTAGCCGACTTCAATGGCCAGTTTCACTGACTCGTATGCAGTTCCTTTTGGGGTCTATGTTAGACACACACACACAATGAGCAGTGTTGGGGACTACTTACATGCAATAGTGTTAGTAATTTAATGACAAAAGATATCACTTAGTTATCAGTTATTTATGGAAACAGAAGTTACAGCTGAACAATTTCTGTAAAAATGTCGGTAACATATTTTATAATTCAACTTTCCAGTCATTTTTTGTCCTGATTCTGTGTGTGAATGAATGACAATGATGTGTAGAAGGATTTTAACCTTCCCCTTGTCTTCCCATGCTTGCTGCACATTTTCTCCTGTTTTGACTAAAGGGCAACTCCATAATACTTTTGTGTATTTGTGGTCATTGTGTGTGTGAGTGTGTGAGTGTGTGTGTGTGTGTGTGTGTGTGTGTGTGTGTGTGTGTGTGTGTGTGTGTGTGTGTTCTTTGTGATGAAAAGTATAATAATGTGTGAGCCATTGCAAAATTATATGTTGCAACATGTGGCTGGGTCAAAATGACCCAAAGACAAGGGGAGGATTTTCATGCAGTTTGACAGGAGTCAGTGTAAATTCAAACACGGACACATTTGAAATAGCTGAGGACATTCTTTCAACATTAAGAAAACGCATGTAATTAGATATTTGATTTTAATAAAGTCAGTCAAATAGCCACGTTTTAAACTGGGGAACTTGTCATTGTAACTAATTAGAACTACAAAATAACACTAATGATGATGATTACTATGATGAGTGGACCTACCGTGCGTGGGTCTCCATACGTCCCCAGTCCTATCAGAGGAATGCTGCTCCCATCCCGCAGAGGGACCGAGTGACGCTCCGCTGTCAGCTCCATCCTCAGCCTCAGGTTCCTGCACCGTCTAAAGCCTCACACACGAGTGAACATTGCTGCCAAGTTTCCGTTTTGCGGCACAGACTCCTCCCTGGAATATTTAACAACATAAACATGAAAAGGCCGTAAACACATCACGTGTAAAACAAACATGGAGCGGATAGTGTTTGATCAGTTGTCATGGGTCGTTCAGCGAAATCGCAAAGTTTGGCCTTCAGGGACACCGTAGCTTTCATTCGGCGCGGCGCATTCTGGGTAATGTGTTATGTATTTGGAGCAAAACGCACAGATGGTGGCTACTTAGCAGTTAGCGTTAAAAACAAGCAGCAATGTATGTAGATACATTCGAACTACACGTTTTAAGGCTCATTGTGTTTTACAATGACCAGTATAACCGGTTAGCATGTTCCTGTCGCTAGCGTACGGGCAGGTGAAAATAATGCTACGTTGCTAATGTAGCTTCTAGAACGGAAATACTTCAAACGTTGCTTTAGCTAAAAGCTAAAGCTGCTAGCTTTAAACTCAGTGAAACTCTCGTCGGCTAAAGGAATGTGACTGTTATCTTAAATGGTGGCAAGCAAACTGTTCGTATCTTCTCTGTGGCTGGATACATCGGAGGGATATTTGGCTTAGTCTTTGTTTCCAAAGGCAACGCCGCATTGGTAGTTCGACCCGAGAGACCAGGACGCCCCAGGGTGAAAGATGGATGAGAGCATCGACAATGATGACATTGTCATTATCGTGGAAAATGAGGCAGAAAGTTTGCCAGCCGAGGAGGAGAGGCTGAAACAGCAAGGCACATTTGGGCTAATGGACACTTGCCCCATCTGTAAGTTGAGCTTCCACAATAGAGAGCCCAAACTCTTGCCCTGTCTCCATTCCTTCTGCAAGAGATGTCTGCCAGCGCCGTTCAGGAACACGGAACCCCGACGGGACACACACGGACAGATCGACCACAGCAAACCCCGTGAGAACATATTTTTTGTCATTAACCATCGAGGGGATTACCGACTCGGCATTGTACTTTATCTTTGGGATAAAGTACACAGCGGTGTTTACTAGATACTGGTGAAAATGTTTGGATAGAATAGAAACACGCATTGGTCATTGCAGCTGACATGTACAGTCAAATACAACAAAGTAAATACGAGCTGCATGATGAAAGCAGGTTTGTTCCCAGAGTTTGTTTATCCCGAAATGATGAAACATTTACACATAAACTGGTAGTAATCAAACCTAACAAAACTGTACCATTTCGTGTTTGAATTTGGTTTTCTGTGACCCGTGAAAATTCTGAATTTTCATTATTTTCAGGATGAACAAACTCAGCGTTTTCACTAGATTGTGTGTTTGTATATATATATATTACATATGCACTGTAATAACCTTTAAATAACAACAACTCCAAAATGTCACCCTTGTTTTAGTGCAAATATGGACAAGCACATTATGAAAGTGTTAACAATTAATTAACTATCCTTTTATGATATAAGCATCTTGAAATAAGTGCAATTTCAGTTGTATTCTGTCAGTTTACCATTTATGTGTGTTACAACTTACAGTGGATACAAAGGCATAAATCATCAACTACAACTTGTCAACATCTTTATATGTACATCCATTGTCACATGCGTGTAGTTATCCACACCTCAACTGATTCAACCCACAAATGAGTGTGACGCAATGAAGGAAGAAAGAATATTTGTCTGTATTTTTTAGTGCAATAGTGGAAGAGGACCTTACCATTGAAATAGGACAGTTTGTGTTGCTATGAAACTTTCAAACTTTAAATTCATCCCGTATGTATGTTTGACACCTCTGTCTTAGGTGATGCCTTACCTCATATAACCCTGTATAACATCTGCATGCTCTCTCTCGCTGTGTGTTTCCAGTGGGCACCATTCGATGTCCAGTGTGCAGACAGGAATGCTGGGAAATGGACCTTCTGGATAACTTCTTTGTCAAGGACTCAGCTGAGGTTCCCAGCAGCACCGTGGAGAAAACCAGCCAGGTCGGCCAGACCCTTCCTCTCCTGCGCCATTCCAGCTTTCTTTTTCACCCGACGAGGTGTTAAAATTTTTATCACGCTGCGTTTCATCTGTTCTTTTTTTTGCATATTCACTAGGTCTGCATGAGCTGCGATGACAACACAGAGGCGACGGGCTACTGCATGGAGTGCATGGAGTTTCTGTGTGTGACATGCATTGAGGCGCACCAGAGGGTAAAGTTCACCAGGGATCACACCATACGCCAGAAGGAGGAGATGTCTCCAGGTATAACGTGCCAGCCACTGTTCTGTATTATATGTTATATATATTATGTAAAGATATAAGTTCCTATGTTTCTGTGACTGGGGGATGACGCTTCCTTCATAATATGATTAAAAATCATTTATGGTTGTGCATCATATCGACGGCGCAGCCTGACGTGGACCTCTCCAGAAATGTGTTTTGCGACTGTGTGGCAGCAATTACGATTAGACTGTTGGCGCCACGTGACTTTCCCGCCTCTCCAAGTGTCACTTCTTTGTTTGCTGAACAAACTGCCATAATGGCAAGATGCGGTCAATTTCAGTTGCTATAGCTTGAAGACAACCAAGAAAAACAGTGAACTGTTATAAAAACAACCACGATGGCGAGACAATAACTAAAGGGCGTGGGGGAGGAAAAGGGACAATTGTAGAAGACTCTGTTAACACACCTAATGGTCCTTGAGAAGCTAACGCTGCTCTTCTTCTCCTCTCTGTTTGCTAGAAGCGGTCGGTGTTTCCACACAGAAGCCGATGTTTTGTGACATCCACAAGCAGGAGCCTCTGAAGCTGTTCTGCGAGACGTGTGACCGGCTCACCTGTCGAGACTGCCAGCTGCTGAAGCACAAGGATCACAAGTATGTTCTTTTAGAAGAATGGTGTCCTGGAATACACACATATTAGTAGTACAACTTTACAGTCGCAGTGAAACCTAATTTGAGGAAGCTTTACGCTGGCTCACGTGACAAACTCCACGTGGTTGATGAGCTTCACTGTGTCCAGCTACCAGTTTCTGGAGGACGCCTACAGGAACCACAGGCAGTACCTGGAGAACATGACACTGCAGTTGCAAGAGAAAAGAAAGACCATCGAGGACGTGTCCAGTTACATTAACTCTGGGTAGAGAGAACATTTTATCCCCGTTTGTGTTTCATCTCTGTTGGTGAAGTGGTGATTAGCTGTATAATCTGAAACATCGTCCATGTAACGAAGAAGGAATTTTCTGCCTTTCTGTCTTTCAGACTGCAGCAAGTTGAAGAAAACAGGAAGTCTGTGACAAATGAAATAAAAATGTCCATCTGCAAATTAATAATTGAGATCAACAAGAAGGGGAAGATTCTGGTCAACCAAGTTGAGGTTTGTTTGACGATGTCTCAAAGGCAAATGGGATGTTCAGGGTGACTCTTTTTCTGAACTCTTCATACTCTCAGGCCCTGACGAAGGACCACGAGCTGGGTTTGAAGAAGCAGCAGGATGACATCAGCTCCCTGAGCCGCCACCTGGATCACGTCATCAGCTTTACCAAATGGGCCACAGCCAGTCACAGCGGAACCGCCCTCCTGTACTGCAAGAGACTGGTGCGGGAATCCTGTCCAGCTCGTCCACGTACACAGCGTGTTCCGTTATGAATGTCATGAATTGTTCTGATCCCAGTAAATATCCTCTGTCTTTTTATGTCCTAGATTCTTTTCCAGATGCATTACCTGATGAGGGCAAGCTGCAGTCCCTCCATTGTCCCTCAGAGTTCCGTTCGCTTCCAGTGTCGCTCTGGGTTCTGGGCCACAAACGTCGACCTCGGTAAGACTCAAACCACTACAGTGTGCTCGGCTGCAATCTGAACCATGTGAGTTGATGAGGCTGCAGAAGCTATTTGACAGAAATAAAACAGCTGTATGAAAGGCAAACAAAACATTTCTGACCCAAGCACTAATATTTGTCTCGGCCAGTCGCGCATTCCACTCGCTGTCCGAGTTGGATCTGAGGCAGGCAGGCACTTGACAAATGGAACGCCCTCCTAGCCAGTGACATCTAACTCCGACCTCAATTCGGTACAGCGTCAGTAGCTCTTTTTTTGTATCATTCAGGTCTTTTGTTCCATCTCAATGACTCATACACACGCACGTTGTTTGTTACTGATTCTTGTTACAGTGTAGTTGTATATGGAGTACCGAGTTATCAACTAAGAACCAGTGCAATATTTTTTTTTCTGACCTACCTACTTGTCATGAAAGTGGAACTCAAACAACTGGTTTTCAACCGTAAATTCTCTGAAGGTTCTCAGTCATCCAGGTCATGGTATCCAGGGTTGACTCATAGGCAATGGGACTCATAGTTTGCGGTGTGAGTTTCAGGTCCCCCCTTGTTGTGTCACTGGGTCATTTGAACTGCATGTATCTGAATGGGTCAGATCAGATCTTAGGACTGCGTTGTAAGTGCTAGATAAATTATATGTTTTTTTATAATTCAACAAAAATAGCCGTTAACTCCTCAAAGAGGACATCCACTGTAATTAGAACACACTTGGAGATTGTGTGCACCGTCCAAAAGTGGTGACTTGATTACTAGTATCGTGATTTGTAGTAACAGCCATAACAATTAAAAATGATTTTAATGTGTAAGCAACATTCCAGAGAGGCCTGTAAGACAAATTTGGTGACAGGAGGTTCACTGAAAACGCCTGCATGTGCTCTTTCATTCCTGATCAGTTCCATCCTCTCTTGTCTGTAAAGAGTTTTTGCCACGTTGTGGTTCGTGTAAAGGCTGGGAGCGCACTCGATTTGAATTGTGTGCCTGTCGATTTTAGGTTCTCTGGTAGTAGAAAGGAACCAGTCTCGGCCGCCTGCCGTCAACCATCAGGCAGGTCCCAGAGTGGAGGGTCCCAGTGGAGGCCTGTCGGCTCAGCAGCGACAGAGCACGCTGGCTCAGCTACAGATGCAGGTAGAAGGACTCTCTGACACGTTTGGCCCTTAGATCCTGTGAAACGCTGTTGTTCAAGTCCATCTTTTTTGGTGTGTGAGGTGGAGAAACTTTCCCAGCAGCCCCACAGACAGCCCCCTCCGAACCACTGGTCCTGGTACCAGAACGTCAGGCACCAAGGACCCCACGGGCCTCCACCTCCAACCAGACCCATCCATGGAGGCTCCTCCCCCTCCCAAGGCCTCACCAACTTGTCTCAGCCAGGGCGCAGGTATGGGGTCTCCCACCCCAGCACCAGAAGCCCCACGTCCTCCATGCTCCACAGCTCTGGATTCCAACCCCCTCCTGTAAGTGTTGTGATCTTCGAAGTCTTTATTCTCAAGACATATTTGGTTACTGCATCTTTTTGAATGAATCAGTGAATCAGTCTGAAGAAGTTAGGGCCGTCTGGGAGTTGAGATCTCAAGTCCTCCTCTTAAAGCACGGAGCTAATTTACCTGTTCAGTCCAAAATGTTTGTTTTAAGATCAAACCATGTTTGTTTTTAAGATCAAATCAAGTTATGTTACTTTTTTTTAAAAATGGACTAAATGTTTTATATCAGCTTGCACGATTCTGTTTAGGAGGACGTATTGTTTTTACGTTTGAATTCTAGCTCTTGCTCTTTCTTCCCCAGTGCTAAACTTTGTCAACACATTCTTGATGCTAAGCTACATTTGTACATTAATTCTTCTACCTTCATATTTTTTTCTACCTCTAGTCTCTGAGAGAACTGATCCATAGCTCCAGCCTCCCTCCTAAACCAATGGATGTGTTACAGGGTACGTCCCGCTATCCACCACCTCTGTCCTCGGGAGCAGCCACGCAGACGCCGCTCAGCCAGGTTGGTAGAGGGAAGAACGGAGGCTGAAGAGGCCTTTCACGTTGCCTCGTGTAAATGTTCTAAATGAGTTTTTATTGTCCTCAGCGGAGCCTGACAGAGACGTTACTGAAGAGAAGTGACGCGAGTGTCCCCCCCATCACCATCTCCCTCCCCAAACCCAACTTTGCATCAAACATCGCATCAACAACCGCAGACAAATCAAGTAAGAAATTTGACAAGATGGGTTCAACAAAACTTTGAAACTAACATGATGAAAACTTCTCTGTCTCCTCTTTAAGTTCAGGGAAGGCAGAACTCACCTTTGACTAAACCGTCTTCTTCAGATCGTGGCACAGGGTAAGAAACACCAGTGACACGTGAGACTCACCGCATTTATTCATGGGTGAAAAGTTTTTTTTCGTTCCAGTTTCATAGAAGGAACAAATCCATTCTTCAGCTAGTTATGTGCTAAACAACACATTCCATAGTATTGCATGTACAACTACACCGTAACGATGTTCACACAGACAACAAATAAAAAAAGACCAAAGTGATACAAAAACAGTAAACAGGTAAACAGGTCGGACTTGGAAAACGACCTCTAACTGGGACGCCTCCGATCTGACCAGTTTCACTGTCGTGAAGGAATGTCAGTTTATTCCACCGTTATGTCCCGGAGCACTGAACTTCAGACTGGTTTCCTGTTGACTGTAACTGTTTTTATTACACATTCAAGTAAAAAAAATCTAGACAATGAAACATACTCAAAGCCAGTGTGTCTTTAGGAGAAAAGTCACTGTGTCCTCTTGTGTCAAAGGACGATTTCCTGGAAGCTGAGTTCTGAGAGCCCATCTGCCCCCGCAGCCAAGCGGCGAAAGAGATCGTCCCCAGGGCCCGTCATCGTCATCAAGGACGAGCCCGAGGATGAGGATGAAGTTCATTTTGTAGGATAATGTTCCACATTTAAACGGTTCTTTTCCACCAGAATGATCAGTTCAATGCTGCCGACAGTTTGTGTCATTTCATCACCTCTGACTTGTGTGTGTTTGGATTCTTCTCTGCTGACAGGTGCAGTCCAGCGTACCCGACAGCAGCACCGGGGCTCAGTCCACACCCCTGCAGCTGCCGAAGCTCTGCCCCCCCGTCGCAGCCCCTCACACGTCTCAATCTGACGTCTCCCCGGGGAAAGAGCAGCGTCCCGAGGCCGCGGCACAAGCAGCGCCAAAAAAGCAGGCGGAGCCGGAAGAAGATCCAAACGAGGACTGGTGCGCCGTGTGCCAGAACGGAGGGGAGCTGCTCTGCTGCGACAAGTGTCCCAAAGTTTTCCACCTGTCCTGCCACATCCCCACCCTGAACGAGTCCCCCAGGTCTGTGTCATAGGAATCACTTGTAAACGTACAACCCTGCAGATCAGAAGGTGGCGCTGACAAAACAGACATCACTTAAGTAGTGGACGTTGACAGAGAGGTAGTCTGATATTTGACAAATGAGATGTTCAAGTCAAAGGTGCCATAAAAATAAGAGCTGAGCAAAGATACTCAAAGAGTACTTACGTACAATGAAGTAAACGTACTGTTACTTGACAAGAAATAAAACCTTTAAATTGATGATGAGTCGTTCTCCAGGTCCAGAATGATCAGCTGATCGATCCTGATTTGTTTCCTACTGAAACACACAATAATCCTCTTGTCTCCACAGTGGCGAGTGGTTCTGTTCGTTCTGCCGCGACCTGGTGGCTCCTGAGATGGAATACGACTGTGACAGCAAGGACACACCTTCATCTGAAAGACTGACACCCGTGGACAGAAGGGTACACACACACACACACACACACACACATCTCTGAGTCCTCGTCACTGCATTTCTTTTGTTCTTTCTTGGATCTGCAGAGTTGCGAGAGGCTGCTGCTGCGCCTCTTCTGCAATGACTTCAGCACCGACTTCCAGCAGCCTGCTTCTCCATCGGTACGATTCTTTCCATTCATTTTGCGCGTGGAGGGTCTGATGTTTTTGAAACTTCTTTTGATGCTAAACCGTCATTGTACATCTGACGCAGGAGACAAGAAGGTACAAAGAGCTGATCAAGACCCCAATGGATTTATCAATGGTGAAGAAGAAGCTCGAGTCCAAGGCGCCGGGGAGTGAAAGTTACATCATTCCTGAGGGATTTGTCGCAGATGTCAGGCTCATATTTTCCAACTGTGCAAAGTACTACAAGGTACCAGTATAACGTTGTAGGATACTAATGTGTTTATTCCCCCAATATTAGGCTTTGACATCTTTTAATTGCTAAATTAAAAGACTAAAACGACCTTTAACAAGAAAAATGTGGATTGATGTGGGACTTATTTTCTTGAAGATGATCACATCTCTAAAATTGTCCACTTTCAGGAGGTAACAGAATAACGTGTGTGGCCTGCGTTGCCGTTCCATTCACTCTCTCTCTCTCCTGCCCCCACCAGGCGACCTCAGAGGTGGGCAGCGCCGGCTTGTACTTGGAGGAGTATTTTGAAGAACAGCTGAAGCTTGTCTACCCAGACAGGATCTTTCCTGGAGGACGAGAAGAGGAGATGATCCCTCCTTTAGAGGATGAGATCGATGAGGAAGAGGAGCCGATGATGCAGGGGGGCGTGGCTCCCGTCAAGGACGACAAGCCAGCCAGCCCTGCCGGAGACGGAATCCCCCCAGTGGAGGAGGAGGATGGGGACCACCCCGTCAGCAGCAGAGGAGAAGACTCAGAAGGAGGAGGAGGAGGCGATGGATACAAGTGAAACAGCAACATGTGAGAAGGTGGATGCAGAGAAAGACACTACTGAAGAAGGCACGACTGAGGCTGAGGGGGCTGCAGCAGCTGAAGAGGAGGAGGGTGTGGGGGCTGAGGAAGCAGAGGGTGCAGCAGGAGCTGCAGCTGAAGAAGAGGAGGGTACAGCGGCTGTGGAAGAAGAAGCTGCAGCAGCGGCTGAGGAAAAGGCACAGCGGGAAACTCCCTCTGACGACGCGCAGAACTCGTCTCCAGCTGCTCACAGCGAGAAAGTAGACGCAGCCACCAGCTGCTCCCTGAAAGAGGAACCCCCTCAGCCCCTCCCAGACAACGCTGCAGCTTCATGTGAACGCCAGGAGGAGTCTCCCGCGAGCGCAGACAAAGACGAGGAGGAGCTGTAGTCCAGATCAGTCTTCCATTGAGGCGTTGGTTTCCTGCCGTCTCATCCGTTCCGTTCTGTTTTTATTGCAATGGGAGAACAGGGTGTGTGTGTGTGTGTGTACAGAGTGTGATGTTTAGCACTGCTACCGCAGTAGATGCACATGGAGAGGAGCGGCTGGGGGCTGTTTGCAATTTGCTGGACAGACAGTGCAGGTTTCCTGTCACGGACGCGTCTACGATGAGACGACGACAGTGAAAACAAACACACCGATGACATGTCATGGAAGAAGAACACGATCTGACGCCGTCGGTTGAAACACAAACGGCTTTGGGTTAGTTTGTGCATGATGGACGTCTTCATACAAATGTTACTTCCTCTTTTCCTCTTTTCACACAGACTTCCATGCAGTGGTACCTTTCTTTTTATTAGTAATATATAACTTACTACAGTATGCATGCAGCAAACCTTTGGCGCCTTCATGTACTGCAGTATGTGTACAGAAGGAACAACTCAGTGGCTGAAACACTACTGGGTGTGTGTGTAGGGTGGGGGGGGCGTTTACAGACTTAATTTATTTAGGTTTTTATCAGCTCCAGATAAATCTGAGACATGAGAATCACTTTATCAGTGTCCTCGTTGGTCGGCTTCAGGGTTTCTTAGTAAAACCGTGTTGTTTTAGTCGGCGTCCCTCTCCGGAGGAAGGAATGTGCCCCTGAGCACAATCGTAACAAACATTTCTAGCTTAGTTGTCAATAAACAAACCTGTGGGTGGATGTGGGGGGTCAGTTTCACTCCTGTCAAACTGCACAAATCCTGTAAATGATCAAACAAGAAACATGCTTTTGTCTTTTTTGTGTCACAAATGACGGACTGATTGTTTCAACTCGTCGTGTCTGTCTTTAATTTACACAAATTCTTGTTTATGTTTTCACCTCACAACACCTGGAAAGGCAGCTGTGCTGACTTCACGTCACATCAACAGGGTCGGCCATCCTCCACGTTAGCAGGAGGGAACTGACGGCTGACAAACGCCGTCACACAGATGTGTCAAACAGCCTTTGTCTCTGCAACACAACCCGTCAGTGTCGGCCATCACACAGCCAGGCGTCACCTTCTTCAAATAATACCCTGCCTTTGTTACAATCCTTTTTTACTGTTTATTTTGCCGGTCACCTTATGATGATTCGTTTTATTACTTTAAGAGGGTGACCATCTAAAACCTGCTGACAATCTGCTGATTGTACACAGATCTTCAAGTCACCTCCATACCTCATCCGGTGACGTGTACACTGATGTATTGAACCGATTTCTCACATAAATTGACATACTTATTGTATGTACGCATATACGCTTGGTTGCGGCTTTATCTCGTGAAACCGGGGGCCTCCAGGTGGAGCTCCGCGAAGAAAAGTCTCTCTCTCTCTCTCTCTCTCTCTCGCTCCCCCCTCCTCTCTCTCCCTCTCTCTCTCTCTCACACACACACACCTCTGATCCCGGTGAGCGGGTCAGTGTCGTGCCGCATCGGATGAGTCCAGCTGACCCGATGGCCCCGTGGTTGATACTGGTCTTCTGTCTGTATGGAGCTGCACGAGCACACGGTAAACCGGTGGATGACGTGGAGAGTGTCGGTGTGTGTCGGTCTGAAACACACAGACACGGTCACGTCGTTTCATGTGGCTGATGTGAACATGATCATTTCTGTCACGAACAGTGGAAACGGATCAGTTCCGCTTCAGACTGTTGGTTGTTGACGAGTGGATGTTTGTCTTGTGTTGTTGATTGTTTATATGTTGGTTGTTGATGAGTGGATGTTTGTCTTGTGTTGTTGATTGTTTATATGTTGGTTGTTGATGAGTGGATGTTTGTCTTGTGTTGTTGATTGTTTGTGTGTTGGTTGTTGAGGAGTGGATGTTTGTCTTGTGTTGTTGATTGTTTATATGTTGGTTGTTGACGAGTGGATGTTTGTCTTGTGTTGTTGATTGTTTATATGTTGGTTGTTGATGAGTGGATGTTTGTCTTGTGTTGTTGATTGTTTGTGTGTTGGTTGTTGATGAGTGGATGTTTGTCTTGTGTTGTTGATTGTTTGTGTGTTAGTTGTTGATGAGTGGATGTTTGTCTTGTGTTGTTGATTGTTTGTGTGTTGGTTGTTGATGAGTGGATGTTTGTCTTGTGTTGTTGATTGTTTGTGTGTTGGTTGTTGATGAGTGGATGTTTGTCTTGTGTTGTTGATTGTTTGTGTGTTGGTTGTTGATGAGTGGATGTTTGTCTTGTGTTGTTGATTGTTTGTGTGTTGGTTGTTGATGAGTGGATGTTTGTCTTGTGTTGTTGATTGTTTGTGTGTTGGTTGTTGATGAGTGGATGTTTGTCTTGTGTTGTTGATTGTTTGTGTGTTGGTTGTTGATGAGTTTCTTTCGATATGCTTGATGTGTTGTTTGTTGTTGTGTTGGATATCAATGCCATTGTTGATGTTTGTTGTGCTCTTTGATTCGTTATTTGTTTATGTGTTGTTTGTTGATGTGATGCTATCGATGTGTTGTTGATTGTTGTTGCTGTGTTTGTTGAAGTTGTGATGGTAATCAGTGTATTGTTGATGTGTTGTTTGTGGGGA
>NW_027613731.1:0-34472 GCF_965212315.1 Lampetra planeri
CATATGTGTCAACAGTTTCTACCTGTAAAAACAACAGAAAACTTTGATTCAACCAGGGCATTTTTCTACGAGCACAATGGAAAACTAGCACTCAAAACTGTGTTTTACAGTTGGTCTGTAAATCACTTTAAAAGCTTTTTTTACGGCGAAAAATCAGAGTTTGAAACATAAGTCGTGAATAGAAAGTATGGAGTTTAATGGCGCGTTCTAGCTAATGAGCTTTTCATCACAAGGCAATCACACTGTTTGCGTCTGATGGAAAAAGTTGTAGAAGCAACACTGGTGTAGAGTGAGTGCATGTGTGTCGGGGGGGGACATTAAAACACCATGAATAATCTCTCAGTCTTCAACACAGAGGTGATGAGACGACTGATGGTGTTAAAAACTCGAGGTTATATATGGAGATGTCACTTCCTGCTACAGTGATTCAACAGACTCACAATTAAAGTGCCTCCAAAAATACATTTATACAAGTTGTGTGAAACTGCCGTCAGTTTGTATGAGAAATACACTTGACTCACATGATTCAGTCAAATAATATAAATACAGAAATCTGAACATCTCATCCAATGAATGAATTCAGTATAAATGTGCAGAATGTAAAATAAAGACAGATCGGTTGTGTCTGGTGAACTGCATCTGTCACTGTCTATTACAAACTAAATATGTTTCAGTGGTTCTGGGTTTGTTGAGCGAAATAAACACACAGTCCAACTCGGATGTTCCGTGTGCATCTCCGTCAGGTGGGCGGCGGGGCCGTTGGTGTAGTGCAACATGGGATAGAAAGAGCGGGCAAAGTTATTTGCCTCGGTGCAGCTGGAGTTGCTCTGTGACAGCAGCCGCAGCAGCAGGAGCAGGAGCAGCAGCACATGGAGCGGGAAGGCAGCTCGGAGAACCCGGGGAGAAGAAAGAAGGAGGCGGAGATGAATCCCTCTGCGCTCTGCACAAGACAGATGGACGAATAGGATGATACAGCTTAATAAGTACATGACTACAGGGCCTTTGTCATGATTGCAGTAACATGGTTGGACATGCAGACCTTTGTGCACAAGAGCTCTGCGGTGGACCTGGGACCCCCTGAGAAGAACCTACAGAGGCACTGTGGGCCGCTGATGCAGATTCACCATCCTGCATCAATGACCAGAAGAGCAGATATGAAACGTGACGAATGTGTGAAATGCTCCATCTGCAGTATCTCCAGCAGGAAACGTTGGACAGGTACCAGATGCTGCTGCAGGAGCATCTGATCGTCGGCCACCTGCTGCAGGAGCAGTTTCAGTTTGCCGCCCGTCACATGGATCTTCTCCCGTGCCTCGCCGCTCTCCTCCGTCTCGTCCTCAGGCTGCAGCTGAGACCACAGCGTGCGGAGCGCCGCCAGCTGGTTCCTCCTCTCCTTCAGCTCCTCTTCCAGCTCCTGCGCACCACAAACGTTCTCAATTTAGGTGAAAACTGGGACTTGTTTTGACCGCAGACATGAGGACGGTGAGTCTGTGCTCACAGCGAGGCTGCTGGCGTGTTGTCGGAGGGCCTCGGACAGGTGTCTCTGGATCACCGATGTCCACGGTGAGGCGTCTGCGCTCTGCGTCGGCCAGCCACAGCAGCAGAGAGTCGAGGGTTTCCTGAAACTCCTGTGTGAGGATGACGAATAGGACGCATTCTTACTAATGTCTACTCGTCTCGAATCGATATCAAATATATATTGCCAAATATTTTGGCAATCATGTAGGTATAAGTAGGTATAAAGTGTAGTAGTGTGAACTGAGTGACTAGTGAGGTGCAGTAGTTGTTCGGGTAGACCCCAGTTGTCAAGCCAGTGTACTGAAACGTGTTGCTAGTAAGAATAAAGGCGCCACCGGTCCTCAGCAGCCTCTCACCTGACAGTGCGTCAGACTCGTCCTCAGACTTGTGTCCCACTGCCGGACCAGCGCGCAGGCTCGACCCCAGTCACGGTTCATCGCAGCCAGTCTCTCCTTTTGCTCCTGGCCCTCCCACGCCCGCAGGTTGGTGGACAACATCACAGGCTTGTATCGGGTGAACATCTTCTGCATCTCCTGTAGGACGCAGAGAATCGTGACCCCCTCCGTCAACCGGACACAGCTGATGTTTGCTGTCTGAAGGTACCTGCAGCTCCTCAGCCCGAGCCGCCACGTCCTTCACGCTGGCGCCCTGCTCCGACTGCTGGAGGCCGCTCAGCTCTTCGAGGATGTTTTCCTAACCAGGAAGTGATGTCGTTCAGGTCAGATGAGAACTCATCGAACAGCTCCCAGCGATCGATCGCACCTGAGAGGACACACGTCAGCTGACGTCTGCTCCACTGTTAAACCCAGGGAACAGCAGGCGTTTCTCACCTGTGTGTTCGTCGGAGGCAGACGGGCCCAAGTCTGATCTGTGCTCAGAACATACGTGCGCGACAGGTGTGAGCACGGGGGCAGCGTGGGGGGGCTCAGCTTCTGCAGCTTCACTGCACCGCCATCTTGGAGACTCGTGCACGGACCCGCTTGAAACTGAGACACACGGTGGAGTCATTTCCTCTAAAAATCTGCTTTGACTCGTCTGAATCACAGTGAAACGGAGCTTTAGAGGGTCTTTGGACTCAACCTCGTCAGATCTTTTCAAACTCACATTTCACAATGTGCAAACAAAAATGTGTCAAAGATGAAATAAAGGTTTGGTTTGGCAGCGAAGGATTTTTTCCACAGTGAAAGTTGAGGAAGTCGAATTTCACTGAAGCAGCTGGAGGATTTATAATGGATTAATGTGAGAACATATTAAAGCCAGAGGAGAGGACAGAATGTGTGTGTGTGTGTGTGTGTGTGTGTTGCTTTAGTAACTTTCCTCTGAAATGAGGCTCAGTCAAACATGACAAATTGTTTTTCTACATGAAACTCAAACAGCCTTTGTGAAACTCAAACATCAGCGTAGAACATTAAAACCATTTGTAACCTGAAAGCGCACTGAAGTAGGCTCCCTCCTCCTCCTGTCCCTGGTCCTCCTCCTCCTCCTCCTCGTCCTCGTGAGATGATGAGCCTCCTACATCTCCAGTGTGGTCCCACTCCAGCGGCAGGGAGTCGACACTCACCGGTGTCTCGCGCCCTGAACGCTCCAGAGGAGCAGTCATCAGGTGAGAGGGTGTGGCTGGCAGGCTTCCCTGGCTCCGCCCAAGCCACGGCCGGCCAATCAGCTCCAAGCTGGACTCCAAGGAGAAGGAAACGCCTGAGAACTCTGGTTCTTCTGCTGAGGTCACCTGAGGTGGAGAAATCACAGTTCCTGTTCTATTCTACAACCTCTCAGATCATGATGTGAATCCAACAAACGTGAATGAGCTTCATTAACATGCGTGTGTATGTGTTTTTCTGCACTGACCGTATGTGTGTGCGTGTGAGCCCATTCACCTTGTGGCTGACTGAGGCGCTGGTGGAATCGGACCAGTCGGCTGAAAACCTCCTGACAGTACGAGTGCAGCTCCTCCAGCTCGTCCTCGATGAGCGCCGCATCCTGAGGTGAACTCCTCTGGATCAGAGCCTCTCCGAACACGATCAGCCCGTCAATCCGCTCCGTGTTCAGCGTGATCTCCCTTCTGGAAACTCTGCCGGACCGGGACAGAAGAATGACGTGGTAAATTGATACTTTACCGGTTCTCATCAGTGACATTGTGTGCGTGTGTGCGGCGTCTCACACTCAGCTGCTGGATCTTATGATGGACGTCGCTCTCGGAGAAATGTTCCACGTTGGTGAGCTGCAGGTCGAGCTCGGTCAGCCACACCAGCAGATTCTCCCTGGTGCCTTCAAAGTCCTCCCGCTGGCTCGTGAAGTACTGACAGAACATGCAGTTAGTGCTCTGAGTCGGTCCGTCGTGTGTTGGTTCCACCATGTTTGTATGTTTACTCACTAACTGACAGTAAACATCAGAAGAACTTGTCCTGTGTTAGCGTACCTTCAGCCGGCGTAGGATGGACGACACCCGTCGGTGGCAGCATGTCCCAGCGCCGATTTCCCTCGTGGACCATACTTTGAGCTGGCTGGCGCGGTCTGAGCGGTTCTCCCGGGCCCAGACGCCGGTACTGGTTGTTGACCAGTTCCAGCTGGGTCAGACGCTCATGAACCTGCCTTTTAAAACCCTGCAGAGAGGAGTGGGACACTGTGTGTTCGCCGAGTGTCTGCCCAACAACTGTCCCAACAAAGTTCTCAGCTCACCTCGAACTTCTTCAGTTCTTCCTTGGCGACAGCGTAGAGGACGTCGGAGGGAGTTGGGGTTAGCGGCGGTGCGCTCGGCCATCTTCAGCCAGTCCTCAAAACGCGAGTAGTCATCCAGGAACTTACACCAGAGTCTCCACGTCTCCTCAATCCTACCAGAGGACATCACGCTGGAGTTTAGAGACACTTTCACGCCAAGTAAATCAGATATCAACTAACAACAGAGTAATACTTGTCATTAATGGTTAGTCCCCACCTGAGTCTCCGGTCCACAGCCAGCGCACAGATGGTCCTCCAGCGCTGGTCCAAACTGCGGCTGGTCTCCTGCAGAGAGTCGCTTTCCGCCTCGAAGCCACCAGCAGCATCCTCGTCCTGCAGCAGGACGTCACACAAACTGAGCACTGACGCGACGCCCTCCGTATGCTGCTCGATGTCCTTCTGCAGCTCCTGGACCGACATGTGGACAGACAGATGTAGCATCAGTCCACAGCTGACCCGCTCGAGTCAACCGCCACCCCCGAATTAAACAAAGGACACGTCCCGAT
The DNA here is from genome assembly GCF_965212315.1 of Lampetra planeri. Classification (NCBI taxonomy): domain Eukaryota; kingdom Metazoa; phylum Chordata; class Hyperoartia; order Petromyzontiformes; family Petromyzontidae; genus Lampetra; species Lampetra planeri. The sequence continues at coordinate 4,740 of NW_027613731.1, forward strand.
TCAATTATTCATCAAGAAGGACAAAGAGTTCGAGGTTGACAGCAAGACAAAAAAAGAATGTGCAGAAGAAAATAAATGAAAAAGAAACAAACGTTTAGACATGTAAAAGATGAAAATACTGAAAACAACTGATGAAACAAGATGTGTGTGTATTTGGGCACCTGCTGCTCAGCCAGCCTCCTCTGGATCTCCTGGTGATGACACACCACTGTAGGTGACGGGTCGGGACAGTGCGGCCTCGATACGACAGAGACATGAACGCAGGTTGCTCATGTTCTTATCCAGCTGCTGCATCGTCACCAGACTCTCCTTCAGCTTTGAAACCCTACAAACAGACACACAGACACACACACAGACACACACACACACACAGGAAAGTGAAAGCGTGAGAAGCTCATTTCCTGCTTGAAAAACGACGTACAGTTAACAATTTCAAAAGTTTTCGCTCCTTTCTTTCATTAGTTCTCTGAACATCAGGTGTCTCACACTAGAAACTTTCAGTCGCCATGGCAACAGCCCCCTTCAGTCCAGCGTACGCAGCAGTAAACACGAAGGTGTCATAGCAACACTGGGGACAATAAAAGCTCCTGAGGCTTAAAAGCCTGAAGTGGTGCCCCATTAGAGTGTCTGAGTTCATTTACTCATTTGATCCTGTTCATGTTGGGGGGGGGGGTGGAGGGGGGGCTGAAAGAGTAGAACAGATGCTGGATTGAAGGATTTTGTTGTTGAGTTGTTGTTCTTCTCTGCTTGTCTTTTGAGTCAGACCTGAAACATTTGACTTTTGACAGCTGGTTCTCTCAGGGACACTGAAGAACAGTTGTGACTGATCCTCCTAATTCGTCGTCAGCTTTTGAGGATCGATCACCGGGAGATTAGAAACACTGATCAGTCACTGAATGAATCTGCCTGTTGATTTCATCTTTCGTCTATGAAAGTGTGTCTGTGAGCTGGACACTGAAGAAGTTGTGTGGGGTTGAGGGGGGGGGGGTACCTGAGGCTGCTGCCCAGAGCAGTGAAAGTGTAACTCGTGCCTCTGTGATTGTCCCCGCTCTGACAGCAGCACAAAGGCAGCAGCTTCATGTGGAGGACGACAAAGACACGAACAGTTTGAGGTCTGAGCTGAGGACGACGGGTGGGGAGGAGGAAAAAAGAGCTGCAGGACGACGTTCAAGACCCACTGGCTGCATGATGATCCTACAGACTCGTTTTAAACTTAAACACCCACAAGCTTATGCTGAACACTATAAGAATTTGTCAAATATTTAAGTTCGTATTTAACTTTTTAACAAATCACTTGGTGCTCTATTGACATGGAACATGACTTCATTCAAGCTGACACACACACCGAGGGGGCCATCTGAGTGGATGTGACAGAGACATATGGGACTGTCTGAGACATAAGCACACGGTTTTTAATGCTAGAGGAGGAGGAGGGGTTCCGTAGACCTGTCCATCTGTCTCAGTGGGGTACACGAGGAGCCGTGTACTCGAACAGCTGACGGCTTCTTTAATTACACTTCTGATTAAATGATTAGAATGTGTGGAAGGCTAATGATGGACTTAGACAGTGGAGTGGAGTGCTGCTGCGTGTGATGCTGGCAACCTGTGTGGTGGTGGTCTGTGTGGCAGCAGCGCTCACCTGGCCTCAATGTGGTGGAAGAGGTTGTGCCAGCGCAGGTTAATCTCTTGCAGGGAGCCGTGAACTTGAGTGTGTTTGGTTTCATCACTGGCTGACAGCAGCTGTTCACCGAGCTGCTTCAGGTGAGTCTTGTTCTCACTGAACAGGTTGATCTCCTCCATGCAGTCCCTGGAGTTGGGGGGGGGTCAAAGGTCATGCTGCTTCAAATGTCTAGATGTGTGTAATGTATATAAACATCAAGCTTTGACATGAGACGCTGACACTGCACTGATGAGCATATACAACTGATTCTGGACCAAATAAGTTTCATTTCCTTTGTGTTTCCTTTGATTGGAGCATGGAGTGGAGCAGTCTAAAGGTCCATATAAACCATACTAGTGGAGAGAAGAAATAGCGGCCATTTTTCTCCTCCAGCATTTGGCCTCACTACTTGTTTAAGTTGGAATATTTCCTCTGGAACTGTTTCTCTGAAAATGTGCTTTGCTGTGTTTTCTGCTAATGAGAGTTATTAAAGTTTACATAATGAGCTGGAACATATTTTCGAACATTTTACAGTCTTGGTTTAGCTTCACTGCATTTGGCCAGAGGACATGGGAAGATCAGTAGTACATTTTATTGATACACAAATGTATATTTTTTTCCAAACGTTGCATTCAGTACTAACAAAGGGTGGTTAACTTAGTTTTTGGTATTTTTATCATTAAGACCAATCAACATTTTAAAATTCTATTGGTCCGGGTGTGTGTCACCCCTTCAGAACTGGATCAGACCAGTTTGAATTAAAGAGCAGGAAACCAGAGAACAGCTGATCAGTTGCTTTGACCGCTGAGTGTTCCACACCACTTCTGAGCAGAAAGTGAGATTTCAGTTGTAATACTGTAAACTAATGGATGCAATTGTAATTATTATAATTTGTTGCTTTGAAATGTTCTCCCCTCTCTCTCGCCGCAGCAGTGAACAAAAAGCCAGAAATGTTTCAGAGCAGTTACTGTCATTGATTCCTCATGACAAAAGAAAGAACTGTTGTATGTGAACATTCCGTTCCAGGCCACCATCTGCTGTCAACAACATCCACTTCTACTCATGCAGAACGTGAGTACGCGTCCTGATTACAACTCCTCACTGTACGTGTATCATATTCGACCTTTTTTCAGCTTCTCCACCAGCTCCTCGATGCTCAGGTCTCTATGGTGATGAACCTTGTCCTCCATCTGCGTCAGCCAATCACACAGCTCTTTGTTCTTGTCGCTGAAGATGGTCCAGGCATTGAGGCGGTCTGCGATTTCCTGCCGGCGTGAAGACACCTGGAAGAGTCAGAGACGAAAGGTCTGTACGGTGTGATGTCAGAAATGTGACGGACACGCAAAACAGATTTAAATATTTGAAATGTATCGTGCACGTTTGAGAGGAAAAATATGACTTGTCAGGTGCAACAACAAATCAATATTTAACTATGATGCTACAGTTAGTTTCATCTGCTCAGAGAGTTTGTTGAAAACCAGAAAAGATGATTTGTCTTTGTCTCTGCTTCTTATCTGGTGTGGAACAAAGTTCAGCAAGTTTCAGTCTGTAGAACAGTTGACGCTGGACACAATAGAGTCCGTCCCCAAGTCCCTACACCCAGAAGACCATCTGCTCCCCCACTCCATTCCAGGGCCCGCCCCCACCACACACACACACACACACACACACACACACTAGTCACCACCAACAACCTGTTAACTGTGCAGATTCTGGGTCAGATCTGTGCCCCCCCCCCTCCACACACACACACACACACACACACACACACACACATATAGAACATTTACTGTACATCTACATATACTGTGGAGGAACATTGAGATGAGCTGGTCACACTGACGATCCAGTCCTTCATCATTCATGTGCAGAACACAGTGTTTAGGCAGGTGGTGATCTTCTTGTTGTGGGGAGGGGGGGGCATGGTGTGGTTTGGTTTGGTGGGAGCAGCAAGGACCAGTCAGCACAAATGACCCCACTGAAACATCAGAACCGTCGGTTTCCAGAACAAGAGTTTGTTTGTTTGAGACTGAAATCTGCTTTAATCTGCTTTTTTAAGTTCATGTGACTGAAACTGTGTCTGAGCTGGTTTCAGCATGAACATTGTGTCGGACGCATGCTGCAGGTGTGTGTGGTGTTTTGCCTCCATGACATCACACCGATCACATGGCAGCATTTCTTGCTGCAGATACTTTGTTCTCAAACACACCACTGCTTCAACTTTCCCTCCATAAATGCCCCTCCCACACACACACACACACACACACACACACACACACACACACCTGCCTCAGCTCCAGTGCGTGTCCTCACCTTCATGCACAGCTCGTCCCACAGGCTGTGAAGTTGCTCCAGCTGCTGCTCCAGCAGAGCCGAGTCTCCAGCCACGATGTACGGGGACAGGTCAGTCTTCATGGTGTCCAGGTCCCTCAGACCAGCTGCTAAATGCTGCAGCGAGAGCACTGTCCTCTGCATAACACACACACAGACACACACAGACACAGGCACACACACACACACAGACACAGGTCAGCAGCCCGGCAGGCAGACGTGAACAAAGTGTGTGAACATGCTTCTCTCTGGCCGCTGCGCTCTGAATGTCCAGATTAAAGAGCTGTTGGGGGCAGGGGGAGGGGACAGGGGTAGAGGGGGGGAGGGGGAGTGAAAGCATTGGGGTATTAAATTAGGAGAAGGAGGGGAAAGTCCACAGCACTATGGTGGAATCGGCCTGTGTGGATTCACTGCAGAATTTTGCAAGTTCCTGAGGAAAACAGGTGCTGCTGAGACTGAACAGTAAATATGATGGGTGTGTGTGTGTGTGTGTGTGTGTGGGGGGGGGGGTCTACTGAAACGTCCCTGAGCGTTCAGCCCCATGGTCTGATCACCTGAATGATGTGCTCCTCCTCCTCAGGCTCGGTCCTCTCACACAGCTGCGCCCTCAGTCGGTCCAGCTCACACCTGATGGCGGCGATGTCACTCTGACACCGAGACCACGTCTGCAGACGCAGAGAGAGCAGACGGCCTGAGTCCCCTCTGAAACTGACGGTGAAAACTGACAATTCCCACTAGCTGTAAGAGAGTCTAATACCACTGATACACGTGTGTAATACCAGTTTAGCTCTACACTGTGTGTGTGTGTGTGTGTGGGGGGGGGGGGTCAGGAGAACACGCTGCTCTGAATGTGGATCATAGATTTAAGCTGCATGTTCATCCATAGTGTGTGTGTGTGTGTGCACAGATATGGGTCATGTTAAATCTGATTCACTCTCATCCTCTAATATTAAGTGTTGATATAATTATTCTGTGTGACTGCACAAACATTTGGAGCCGTTAACCTTCTTAACCTCGTTAGCTTTGAAGGAAAAAGAGCAGCATCTCTGTCGATGTTTCAGTTCCATCAGTTGAGAAGTATGAGTATAAAAGGATGAGCAGTGTAAATGAGAAAAGTACTGGAAGAGCACAAATCTCCACCAAGCAGCTCATTTCCACCCTTATCATGACCTAATACACCTGCAAAAAAAGAGGTAATAAGTTAAAGTGACCATTAGGAGGCGCTGGACTCAGGCGTGGTACCTGACAGGTGCTGCTGATCCGAGCTCGCATGTCCTCCAGCAGTGAGCTGCTGTGTCTCCAGGACTCCTGCAGTTCCTGCAGCTCTGGGAGCAGCTGGTTGGCGCTGTCTGTCAGAGTACCACACAGATACCTGCCGGCCCTCCACAGTCTCAGTGTAGGTGGAGACGTGCCGCTCCAGAGCCTCTTCAACACACCTGAACCCCTGCTGAGAGGAAACGTAGGTGATGTCTTCTGTTGTAGCTTGTCCATGTCCGGACTCGGCCAGAATCCTGAAACAGAAGTAGCTTGCACACGTGCTAACCTGGCTGTCAGCTGCACACCTGTGGAGCCAGGTGCAGACAGCCGGACCAGCAGGGGGCAGCAGGGGGCCGATGTCCCTCAGCAGCCTTCGCAGACGTTTGGCGCCCTGTTGGTAGATCCTCCTGTGGCCGAGCGTTGCTTTGGTAAAGGTTGTGTGCTGGGCGGCCAGAGGACACACACCGGAGCCATCGGTCCTTCACCTGCAACACCTGAGCCACCAGCAGCGACCTGCGCAGGACGCGGTGAACACCAGGCTTTAGTAAAAACGCATAAACCAGCATGTCTCTGCTATGAAACAGTGTGACACTTAAATACGAAATATAACACTTCACCCAGGTTCTACAGACCAAAGTAAAACACATTACGATCCTTGTTAATAAAAAAATAAAACTCTGATTCATTTGAACGTTAAATCTGTCAGAAGTCTGTCAACTCCAGAAACACAAACATCCTTTAGCGCTCAAGTAGAGCTCAGTCCAATGACTGTAAAACACATTTAAGAGACTGTGTGTCTGTGTGTGAGATGCAATAACACAAATAGCAGCCAGGAAACCTACTGGTGCTGAATTATTGAGGAGAATAAAACCAGCTGCGATATTTCCTCTTCACACGTTCACTCTCATGTTTCAGTCGTTCATGTGATTTCAGATGGTCTGACCTTCTGTCTCCGGTCTGTAGGTCCCACAGATCTGACGGCGTCACAGAGGAACGTTTGGAGGAGCTGCTGTCCCAACGATCAGTCCGACGCGCTGCTTCTGTGAGTGACGACAGACATTTGTCAATAATCAGTCATCAGCTTTCAGCAACGTTCATAGGTGTGTGTGTGTGTGTGTGTGTGTGCGTGTGCACGCGTCTGCGTACCTGATGGACACTGAGTATCTCTGGACGTCGGCGAAAGGTTGAAATTTCCTGGACTCCGACTCTTGTTCCAGCGTCTCCATGATGGACATCAGGTCCCTCTGAGGACGTTTGTCCGTCCTCCGACAGCTCTCTTGCTCATTCACCACAAAAACAACATGAACATTTATTGTCATCCTTCGTGGTTTCACCTGTGCACCTCCAGTCATGGAAAAAAATGATTAGACCAATAACCAACAATGGTTATGCAATCATGCACTAAACAGGAAACAAAACATGGAAAGCTATTGATGGAGGAAATGAAGTGATTTTAGTTATTATCAAGAAAACCATGGAAAACGACACAAGCTATTTTTGGTTATAATTATACCTTTAGTGGTATCAGGAATGAAAATGAACAAGAACGTGAAGGAAACAAGTGGTGTAATAATTTTTTCCATAAGTCTATGTCCAACCAGCAGACCAGGTGTTTGTCCTCTGTCTCACCTGTGCACGTCGGACAGGTGAGTCACCCTGTTGACCCAGTGTCCACAGAGTGTGTCCAGTGTCTCTGCGTCCTGTTTCCTCAGGTGGAGAGACGCTCTCATCTCGTTGACGTCAACCAGGGATGGGAACAGCTCGTTGAGTTTCAAGAGTTCCTGCTGCTCGTCCGACAACACAAGCTTTTAGTTTGAGAGCGCATGAGGACGACGTACTACCGTCCAGACAAAGTGAGACAAACCTCCACTGAGTCTTCGCTCCTGCAGCTCTGCGCAACGTTCTGAGTCCGATGGTTCACGTCCTCCAGCTGAGTGACAAACACTCTGTGCTGCTGCAGATTCTCTGCAGACATGATGGCGACGTCATCTTCACACATTCATCAACCTAGGTTCGTTCTAATGTCCTCACCTGAAGACCTTTGCTCGTCTCTGATATCACCTGACTCAACAGCAGCACCTGACGCGACAGAGTCCCAGTCTCTGATTGGACCAGACCTGCAGCCAGCGAATCCAACCGTCCAATCAGAAGCTTGGACGATGCCAACACATGGGGAACGCTGTTTTGCAGCTCCGCAGCAGCGTCCTGCAGTTTCTTCGTGGACAGAACACGTTACTTCCAACACTAATTCTGCACCTTCAGCAAACAAAAGGATTATGACCCTTTTCTCCTCTTAAAAACTGTTTCTGTTCGACGGCTCTGGCTCAGGTGTTCCAAAGGGACAGAACGAGGGGTAGAGCTTTGTTTTTTAGTCTGAATGTGCAACATAACACAGGAGGACTGAAGCACAGCTGATATGTCTGCTAATAACGTTCGGTTCGAATAAAAAGCCAGCGAGCAGGATGAGTCAGTCAGGGAGTCTGATGCTCTACGAAGGAAATAAGATCAATTAAAGTGATTCAATTGGTCTCTGCTGCTGCTTCATGAACTATAATCAGGGTCAAAATAACATTCAGACACTTTTAGATGGATGAGTCATGAAAACACACTGACAAAAACATGTTTATAAGTAAAATAATCTAGAAAATGTCACTAAAGTACCATCTAAGTCATACATAATACCAGGACGAGCTGTGACCTCTGACCTCACCTGCACTGACAGATCGGCGGCATGCGGCTGCTGTTCAGAGAGCAGCTGTCGCTGCTGAAGCTTCAGGTGTTGCAGGCGGGTGGGAGCACGTGCGGAACATGTGATCGTAGGCGCGCCAGAGGGAAAGCGTCTCTGTACTCTTTGCCCGCTCGTCCTCCAGCTGCTGCAGCACCTCGCTCCACCTGCAAACACACAGCTTCTCCAGTTCACCCACAAACACAGCCGGCAGTTGGTGGCCCCCACGATTATCTCGCTTGTTTTTCACATTCAAACTATTTTTTTTTTTTTTACATCACAAGTAATCAGTCCAACAGTAAACCAACAGTCAGAGACGTCACACACAGGTGTGTGTACAAAACATACACTACGAGTCAGATTGCATGATGAAACTGTGTCCAAACTTAGCTGCTCGTGTATGTTTGATAATAAATGATAGATCATTAATTATAGATCATTAATAACACACAACACATTCATTCCCTTAAGCTCTCATCAAAGTTTGAAGTGTGTGTGTGGTGTGTGTGTGTGTGTGTGTGTGGGTCACTGACCGCTGTCGTTCTGCCTCCATGTGATCCCTCATGTAACATATTGTCCTCTGATCAACAGTTTCCAGAAGGTTCTGATAAGATCGGTCCACGTCCTTCCAGAGTTCCCGTCCTCGTCCGTCCTGCTCCTGAAAGTCTCTGAGCAGACGAGACGAGACAAACTCAGTCCGACAACCCTTAAACTTCTGACATAGAAGACATCAGCTGTCACTCACCTGAAGCAGCTCCAGCTGCTCCTGCATCTGCTGCTCTGAGAACACTCGAGCCTGCTGATGCTGCAGAGAACAGCGTAGCCTGGTGGTGAGCAGGGGAAACCTCCCTCAGACTCCTGTCGAAGCGACACCAGTCCTGCACGGTGAGCTGTAACGCTGCTTTCACAGCTTCCATCTGAAAATTACAAAACACGTCTGACTGCTGATGAGGTTCTGGACATTTTACTTGGTTACAAACAAATATGACACTTGGGTGTTTGCTTCAATAGAAGATGGAATGAATCACTGTGTGCGTCCTTGAAACTTTATTTCCTCCACTGTTACTTACTACCAAGTGTGCAGGTGCATCTCAGTGAATAAGATGAACATAAAAGAGTAAATCAGTTCCAAAAGTGAAACATCTTTATATATAAATTCAGGGATGAATATATTAAGTGTGTATTTCTTTGCATTTTGATGATAATAACTGACACGTAATGACAAACCAAACTTCAGTATCTCAGAAAATTATAATCTTGATAATAACACTTGTAATATATCTTGTCTGGGATGAATGCATATATAAAGATGCGTTTCACTTTTCGAATTGATTTAGTGGAAAAAAAAACACTTTTTGATAATATATTTATGATAATTATTTACTGAGATGCACATCTAGTTCAATAAAAGTTTACAGGTGCATCTCAATGAATTAGAATATATCAAAAGGTTGATTATTTTTCAGTAAATCAATTCAAAAAGTAACATGCATTGGATGCATGCAGATGGATATATTTAATTTTCATTTTGATGATAATAATTTTCTGAAATTCTGAATTGTGGGTTTTCATGAGCTATAATTTTATAATCATCAAAATGAAAAGAAATTAAACTCTTGTAATGTATCCACCTGTGTGGGATGAATCAGTAAAGATGTGTTTAAAGTTTTGAATTGATTTACTGAAAAGAAAAAAACATCTTTTTGAATATATACTAATTTATTGTGTTGCACCTGTATGTGTACGATGTGTGTGTGTGTGTGTGTGCGTGTGTGTGTGTGCATGTACATTTACCTGCTGACTGACATCATCACACATCTGACTGACACCGTCAGCCTGAGTAGAAAACGTTACGTCGCACGGATGGTCCCGGTCCGTCTCAGCAAACAGATGTGAGGACTTCACCTCCTGCAGAGCTGCATCCACCTGCTTCACTTCACCTGGAAGGACCTGGAAGACAAAGGAGGACGTCTCAGAGGAGAGGACAGGCGACACACCCTCACCGGTGCCCACGTCCTGTTTCTGTACCGCCCACTCCAGCAGAGCCCTGTGAGCCAGTGTCTGAGCAGTCGGCTGTTGGCACTGACGCAGATTCTTCTTCTGCTGCTCCACTGAGGTTCTCAGCCGCTGCAGCCGTCTCTGTCTGTCCACACACGTGTGAGAAATCTGCTCTGCTTCACGGACCTGATGGAGTCACACATCCAGTAAGAAAACTGAACTGTAGGAGGAAGCATCCTCCTTGTGATGTTCAAACAGTTTTTAAGCTGTTGAGTTTCATCTTCGAGGCCGACCTGGCTCTCCAGCTGTGCCTGCACCTCCAGCCAGCGCAGCCTGAGAACGCCAACCTGCTCCGCAAATATTGTTGGTGTGGAGCACAGAGCCTGGACATCCACCAGCAACACCTGAGGCCCCGACTGAGACAGGAAGTCGAGGAGCAGCAGCCCGCGTCTGACGAACTCCTTCGACTCCTGAATCCAAACGACAAGGTGAAGACTGACAGACGAAACGTCTCCGTGGAAGAAAAGTCACAGCAGGAAGTTTGATGACACAAAGGTGAACAGTCAAGGAAGGATGATGTCGTTGCCTGGTAACGCTGCAGCGTTGCACAGATCTGATCAGAGTCGCCAGTGCTGAGGACGGATTCTCTGTCCTGCTTCAGCTGCTCCTCCTGCTCCTTCACGCACTCTTCCAGGTCCCACAGCAGCTCCAGCGGCGGCCACGACAGCAGCAGCTTCTACGAGGACCAGAGGGATTTTAAACGGTCCCAGTCTGCTTTGTGTAAACTTTGACGTAGAATGCTCCACATCATTTCTTTAGAGGTGTCTGCTTCACCTGCTGCAGCTGGTCTTGTATCTTCGACAGGTCAGAGGTCAGACGGCTCCAGTTGACCTCCATCTCAGCGAGATGAGCTCTCAGACCGGGACATTCAGCTTCAGTCAGGTGGAGCAGCCGCGCAGCGGCACGGGATACGGAGCTTCTCTGAGCAGACAGCGTCTCCACGTCTCTGGTGAAGTCCTGAGGGATGAGGTTCTCTGAACATCTGACATATTCTGAGCTGCCGACGCTAACACACGCTCAGTTTATGTGAGACTAAGATCCTGACATGAGCTGTCTATTATAACGTGTATGTGTATATGTGTTGATTATCAGACAGTGATGATGATGTTCTCACCAGCAGCGTGATCAGTTTCCTGTGAACGCCCTGCTGGTTCACCTCAGAGTCATGTGACCACGTCGCCAGGCGTCTGTTAGCGTCCAGCAGCTGGTCGGCCAAAAGCAGCAGAGCCACTCTGGAATCTGGAGAAGAGGAGAAGAGAGAGAGAGATGTCCAGGGGCAATAAGTGCATAAGAAAGCTCATAACTGCAACAGAACTCAAATTTTAAGAATTTCCTTGTTTTTTTCTTCGTTAGAACTTCTTAAAATAGGCCTTTGTCGCATCTTGTCCTCCCTGACGCCAACTCAAAGTGCTCCCATCTACAAAACAATTGTGGGGAAAACTATTCAAGGAAAACAACTGATTATGTAAAATATGACAACACGAGCTGCTGGTAACTGTTCCATCTGCTGCTTCTAACAGCAGACAGGTTTAACTTATCTCTGTCAGTGTTGAACTGGGAAAAGAACAACAGTTTTTGTATATTCGTAAGATTGAAGTAAGGGATAAAAATGACACTTTGTAAATCTGGCCCCAGGTCTTTTTTCGGACCAATAAGAGCCCACCTGCTCCACGTGTCCTGGAGCTTCCTGCAGCGGAGGACCTCCTCCTCCGCCCTCCTGTAAGCAGCTCTCCAGCGCAGCTCCAGAGCGCCTCCCACCAGGCTGACGGAGGAACCGAACGCTGGCTGGGCCCGCAGTGCGGCGGTCTGATCCAGGATCAGCCCCAGAGCAGGTCTGCTGGCGTCCAGCTGGACCAACGTTTGCTGAGTCACAGGTCACAGGTCGCACGTCAAGATACTGGACAACGTTCATTCATTCATGCATACATTCACTCATAGGGACCATGTGGGCGCTGATCATGTGATCACCTGACAGGTTTGTAGTCGGTGCTGAACCTCAGTCTGCTGAAGTTCATCTCCTGCATCTCCTCCGCTGACGGGGGCCTCCAGCTCATCCAGCTGTCTGCTCAGGCGACTGCAGTCCACCTCCCAGCGGTTCCACTCCTGCAGTTCCGCCATAATCCACAAACGTCATCATAGATGTCTCACATCACAACACACCAATCAACAAACCTGAAGCTTCACTTGAGAAGTCACTTCCTGTTGCAGGGCTGTCTGCTGCAGAGCGTTGGCCCTGACCTCCAGCTGCTCCCGCTCCTCCTCCTGACACCGCAGGGTTTCCGGCTCACATTGGAAGAGAAGTTGCACAAACGCCATCTGAGACCTGAGGACCTTCAGGAGCTTCTGGTGCAGCAGGAGATCAGATTTATCGAATTAGAGACACGATGTGAGCATCCTCAGACTGAAACAGTGATGGAGACCTTCTGTCTGCAGATGACGGCCTCAAGTTCTCCTCGGCTTCCGGCCGAGCTGGTCTGTCTCTCTGCCACAGCGTCCTCTCCCACCTCCAGGAGGCTTCTGATCCCCTGGAGGAGGTTCTGGCAGGTTCTCTGCAGCCTGACTGTCTCTTCTGGACCCTGTGACACACAGGAAGTTCACAGAGAGCAGAGAGTCCTTCTGAAATGTGGAACATGTTCAGGTTCAGTGCATAACGTCTTCGGCAAACATCTAAACAAACCTCCAAGGTTTCTTCAAGACACGGAAATGTCTCGGTCTGTCCCAGGTTGTCCAGAGGTTGCAGCAGAGAGAAGAGTTCCTGTGTGAGAGAAGATCATCAGTCCGACCTCCTCCAGACGGCAGAAGACAAACTGTCCTCCTTCGTCAGGGTCAGCTGATGAGACGTCAGACATGAACACATCATTCACTCTTCTCCAGTGGACGTACGGTTTGTCTCAGCAGGTCCGCGGACACAGATGAGAGCTCCACATCTGGAACCTTCACAGAAACAGACATTCATTTCTTCATCTGCTTCCTGTTTGTCATCAGCAGCCTCCTGAGGGTGGTGCTGGTCATCATGTGTGACCAGGAGGACACAAGCTCCTCACCTTTGCACTGGTTCCTGGTCTGACGTGGACCTGATGATCCTCCTGCAGTTCTCCAGAGATCTGCGAGTGAAGTCGGGTCCAGTGGTCCTGCTCGTCCTGCTGCTGTCTACAGGACACAAGTGTTTGCTGAGACATGTTTGACCCCTGGTCTGCGCCACATGAAAGTGTGGATGTTTTACCTGAGAAGAATGTCTGAGAAGTCTTCTGGACAACTAGTTCCAGATTTACTCTGGGCCTTAAACGCATCATGGAAAGAAAAAGTAGATTTTGAACAACTGATCATTGGAAACTGTTTTCTGTTCTACTGAAATAATCTGCTGCATGAAACAACGTCCACTTACCTGACTGTTCTCTATGTTCTCCTCCTCCATGTTCCCATCTCTGTTCTCCTCTATATTCTGTCTGTTCTCCTCTCCGTTATCATCCATGTTCTCATCTCTGTTCTCATCACTGTTCTTCTCATCTCTGTTCTCCTCCATGTTCCCCACCATGTTCTCCTCAATGTTCTCCTCCTCCATGTTCTCATCTCTGTTCTCCTCCATGTTCCCCACCATGTTCTCCTCTCTGTTCTCCTCCTCTATGTTCTCATCTCTGTTCTCCTCCATGTTCCCCACCATGTTCTCCTCAATGTTCTCCTCCTCCATGTTCTCATCTCTGTTCTCCTCTATGTTCCCCTCTGATATTCCTAACATGCAGGTAAATGTTCCAGGTTCTCCGCGTGTTCTTGTGTCCTCCCCTTTCTTTATTACATCTTCATCTGGAAGATCTGAAGTTCTCAGCAGCTCCTCTGGATCCTAGCCACAGGCAGGTATATAACACAGGTAAGTGTGTGTGTGTGTGTGTGTGTGTGTGTGTGAACAGCTGCTGCTGACGGGCTGCGTCACAGCTTCAGACCAACATGCAGCAGAGATCATAGATATGAAGCAGCAGACGTAGAAACTGATGAGTTGATTCAGAAAATGTGATTATTAGAATTCTGATTTTCGTCAATTAACTTTGTGGCTCAGATGAAAGCAGAAGCTCACAGGCTGCAGAGACGTTTTACCTCTGGACCGCTGCACGTTAACGTGTCCGAGGAGGACGAGCAACAACTCTGGTCTTCCTCGTCCTCTGATGGAGACGCCTCATTGGTCTCCTGTTCAGAACAAATCCATCAACGCAGCGAGAAAACAAATCACCAGAGAGACAAGGACGAACCAGCAAGACAGAAAGAGGCTAAACTCAGACAAACCACACAAACACTTTCAACAATTATCGTCACCTGAACGGAGATTGTGTGTGGAGATGTGTGGAGCTGAGGACAGGAGCTGGTCGTTAGGTGCTCAACATTCGTGTCCTGAATCTTCTCCTTTGACATCCAAAGACAAACACAGAAAATGTCTTCCTGCTGACTCAGTCAGTCACAGTTCAGTCACAATGGAACTGTTTCTTGGAGGTGTTGGAGCTGAGCGATAAAAGAAGCGCTGCAGTTCCTAACTCATGTGAAACATGTTTCTCTAACAGAGGTCAGAGGTCAGGTTCTACCTGCAGCACGGATGCTTGTTGCCTGGTGATTTGTTCGAGCTCCTTCAGATCCTCCAGAAGACGTTGGGCCCTGGAGAAGACCAGCAGACTGTCCTCTGCAGCCTTTGGGAGCTTCAACTCTCCTCGGCAGCGCTGCATCTCCTCCAGCGTTCTTCCCATCGCCTGCACGTTGGCCAGGATCACCTGTGGATCGATGGAGAAGATACGACGTGAGGCAGATTCATGATGAATTTGTGTGTTTGGGTTCAACTTCTGACAGACATGTACTATCTGGAACACATGAATGTTAAAGAAACAATTCTTTATTACTAAAATCCTCATTTTAAATCAGTGATACTTTACCTGTCGGTTGTGAAGATGTTCCATCAGAGCGATGTCCGAGCTGCTCATGGAGAATAAAATTGTTCTGATCTTTGGAACATTCCTCTCCATCATCTTCAGCTCAGTTTCCAGTGCCTCCACTACCTGAGGACGTATTCAACATCAGTCAGAAGCTCCCTGACGCTCAGATTTATCATGGGACGTTCAGGAGAATGCTGCATCTCATCTCATGGTCTATAATTAGATTTGTGTGGACACAATCTCGCGCTGTGACTCATCTGATGGCTCAGCACTACAAAGACCAACAATATTTGTCTTATTTCTTGTTGAAATGTCTTGTTTCTAGTCATAAAATCTCTTTACACTTAAAATGAGACAGAAAAAAAAAAAATTCACCTGTTTCACAGCAAATTTTCATTTGAAATAAGCAGAAGTGAAAATTTACTTGAAACAAGTTACTTTTTCAGGTGATGTGTCTTATTTTAAGAAATTAAACATCTTGACTAGACTAAGGCAAATATTCTTAGTAAGCGTTTGTTGAATTTTTGCAGGGAGCTGACAACATGTCTTACCGCTGCCCCCTGTAGGAGCAGCTCCAGCGGCTCCAGGATGTGGCCCTGCATGGTGTGAACGTGTCGGTCGGTTTGCTCCAGTCGCTCCTCCTGAGCACTGATGTCACACACAGCAGAGATCTCCGCCAGCACCGGTCTGAAGCTCTGCAGGGCGTCTCGGATCCTCTGAGAGTCGTCCAGGACCAGCTGGAGTTCAGGACCAAAGTATTCTCGTACTCAGAACTGAAACTGTGACGTAACTATCCAGTGTACAATTTTACAGAAAATGTTTTGAACATGTGACACCACACAATAGAACAGAGACTCCTGACAGGAAGTGACATCACATGTGAGCCGTGGCTGACCTGCAGAGAGTGTGTGTGACTCTGGAGGCTTCTGGCTGTGGTGAAGGAGCCCGGAGCACCGAGCCACGACTGAGCCTCATCCAGCCAGCGGGTGGCGCTGCACAGGAGGTCTTCAAATTGTTTGAGACGCACAGGAATCTGAGGAAGAACAAACAGCAGGTCAGAGCTGCTGGAGACCAGTGACCCACCCTCAGGTCAGCGCTGGGGAGGGATCGGACCTTGCCGAGGAAGGCGGTGAGGTGCTCTGCCCGTCGAGCGGCTTTCTGATAACGCTGCAGCGGCTCCGTCAGCTGGTCCAGGAACAGATGTGCTGCATCCGGCTGCTGCTCTGCCAGATCCTGCACGTGGTTCTCGAGGAGCGTCAAGTGACTGTGCCAGGAGTCCAGCTGATCCCACGCGTGCTGGGGGTCAGAGGCGGATCAGGGAAGTCGTGTTTCAGTGAGCACCAACAACTTTGAACCTGAAACACTCAGGATCTGTGTCTCACACACACACACACACACACACACATACCTTGAGAGCGCGTTGAGCCTCACTGACTGTTGAACTTCTCTGCTCCAGTAACACGTTCACCTCCTGGAGGCCGGAGCAAACGTCCATCACCTGACCAGCCAGGTTCCTCATTGGATCTCTGCTCTTCACCATCTGCAGGAAGACAAGAAGACACACAGAGCCATCAGAGGGCCTGGAGGATGGATGGTGTTACCTTCTCCCCTGCTGCTTCCTGTGTCTGTTCCATCTGCTGCATCGGTTCACCCATGTGAGCTGGAATCTCAGCGTGGCGTCTCAGCAGATGATCGCTGACAAGGAGTTTGCTCTGCTGGGAGAACAAAGCTCTTCTGGTTCTCAGGTGACAGGTGACCTCACCTGCTGTGTGGATGAGTTCCAGTAGGTCTCCAACGAGGAAACAACCTTCACTGTGTCTCTCTCCAGCTCCTCCAACTCCTCCGCTCGCCGTCTCTCCTCCTCCTCCTGTGCTGCAGCCAGCACCTGGACATTTCTCTCCTTCAAGCTGAACAGAACAGCTTCTGCTCAGTACGTCTCACTGAACCTCTTTCCTCGTGCATTCATCATACCAACCTCCTGATGTTCTCCTGGAGCTTCACCAGGGTTTTGCCGACGGACCCAGAGCTGATGGGATCTTTGGAACCAGATAAGCTCATGACGTGTTCCAACCGGTGCTCCAGGGAGGCTAAAACTTCTTGCTCCTGTTCCAGTCCAACCTGATGGACCTCAGCCTGGGCCAGAAGCTCTCTGGGTTCTTGACAGATGCTCTCAGAGGAAGAATCAGGACCTTCAGACTGAAGACTAACCAGAAGGCTGCAGCACTGCTCCATCTGCACACAGCGTCACATTCATCATTCACAGCAGGTTTCCTCAGTGAGTCTGATCGGAGAAGAACATCTTCTGGACAGACACTCACACTGGTGGCGATGTCCCTCCATTCCTCCCCTTTCTGTTCTGTGCGCGCCATGAGGAGTCCAACACCACGTCGGAGAGCAGCCCAGCGCCTCCACAGGGCACCGAGCTCCCCGTCCTTCCCGACGCCACATCCGTACGTGGGACATCCAGCTCTCAGCTCGTCCATCCTGCCGGCGACGCCGCAGAGATCCTCCAGCAGAACCTGCACGAAGACATCGACGACAGGTGAAACCAATCTGTGCAACAGGTCGACGTGGGATTCCATGATCGGCTACCTGAGCTCTTCTGTGCTCGGCGACGCATTGGTCAAATGACATCAGGGGCTCTGCAGCACATTCTGACAGTTTGTCTTCAGAGGTGGACAGACGCTCCAGAATGTCCTCATGACAGGTCCTGTGGCTTCGCTGTCTGCCGTCACACCTGTGACATATGTGTGAAATCGGGTGAAAACTGACGGACCTTGTGTGTGCACACGCAACCTTGAGCACAACATACAGAGACGGTCCAGCTCCCCTAACTCAAATCAAACCCTTCCTCTGCCAGTGACATGGGCCATTACCGTAAGTGTTTATGGTTGGTATGCGTCCACAAAAGCAAAGACAACATCTGCATGAGGTCAAATTGAACATTTTTATTGGTTTGCTGAACTGAAACAAGGAAAAAAAATGATCAGTGATTCAATGATCAAAATGATTATTCCTCTGACTACAAGTCAATAGTGTGTCAGCTTTCATCAGATTTTTCCATGAAGAAATCTTGAATATTCATTTTACATTCCAAAGCGAACAAAAATGGGGCCATTTCATTGATGAATGATTCACTGTATGACATTTTAAGAATATTGCAAGTATTGGGGAGTATTTTAGGGAAATATTCAAAAGTTCTCAGGGGGCCTAATAATTTGGACCTTAACTGTAGTTGAAACAGCAGCTCAGGTGTGTGAGGAAGTCGTACCTGTGCAGAGACTCCATCCGGAGCTGAGCCTGAGCCTCCAGGACAGCTCGTCCCACCAGCAGCTGGCTGAGGATGCTGATGTGCAGCTGCTCCGTCTCTGGACGGGACAGGCAGAGTTGTTGAGGCACCAGTTCCACTAGGTGGCAGATATGCGCCTGAAGTCCTTGTTCCAGCGCCTCGACGGCCTGCTGGGTCTGCTGCTGCTCCTCGCTGCAGTCCACAAAACCCCCCAGGAGCTGACAAGAAGGTAGCTTCAGCGTTGTGAAGGAAGCCCACTGCTCCCTGAGCGGCCCACTGGTAGTCCTTCAGGGACTCTCTGGCCCGGGACAAACTCTCCTGTTGAAGCACAAAGTCAAACAACACGGCAGGATGTGGCAAGTTCAAGTATGTGTGACGTGAATTTGTCTGCTCACCATCCGTAGACGACACTCGTTCACGGCGGCGTCCCCTCAGCGAATGAACGTCGCTGGAGTCCTTTAGGTTCATCTTCTCCCTCCGTCCCAGAGCTTCGAGCAGCCGCATCCCAGACTCCACATTTCTCCAGACGACCCAACACCTCTGCAGTTGGCTGTCAATCGCTCGTTCATCCGGACTGACCGGCTCTGCGTCCTGCAGCTCCGCTCGGACTCGCTTGAACAGCTGCATGAAGGCAGGAAGCTCCGATGTCAGGCGCAGACCGGGAAGCAGCTGTGCCTCCAGATGTTTGATATCATCTGTGACAGAATGCTCCCAGGAAACCAAGTCCTCCACCCCGCAGCGGATGCTCTGCCTCTCTGACTGAAGCTGTGATGGAACCAGCTCCTGAGCGAGTGTCTCCAGCTGGTCTGCTGCTTCTTGACACTGAGTCTTCACCAGAGGAAGTTCTACTAACAGCACCTGACACAGTCTGAACCTCTCACCCACGCTGAGTGACTTGTCTTTGGCGCGCTGGATCTGCTCTTTGACCATGTCCCTGGACTCCAGCATGTGATTCTTCAGGCGTAGATATTTTCCCTGCTCAAAGGTGTGGACGCTAAGAGCTTTGCATCGGTCTTGCAGTTCTCCGATGGTGCACAGCAGGGAGCTGCGCCGGGCCTCCTGGCAGTGCTGGATCTCCTGAACCTGCCACTGATGCTCCATCAGAAGGTGCTGCAAACGTGCGAGCGTGGGAGATGTTTCCTGTGTCACGGGGAACCGCTGCTGCTGCAGATCAGTGGCAATCTGCTGTAGGTTGTCCTGGATGGTTGCTAGCTCCTCAGCAGAGGAGGTCTGCTCGTGAATCACCTCCTCTAACTCCCAACCGGTGGCTCTCTGGTGCGCCAGCAGCCCGTCCAATTGGCTCCAGAGGCCTGACAGTCTGTTGACCAGGTAGCGGCTTTCTCCTGGACTCAGCCCTTCAGCCAGTTCCCTGCTCCTTTCCTCCATCTCCTCCAGCAGATGGAGCTGTCTCTCTGTCTGGGAAGCAGCAGCTGTGGAAGTCTTCAGCTCGATCTGCAGCCGATGGAGGTCGGCTCCGGAGATGTTGTCCACGTGTGCGCAGGCGTCTCTTTGAGCGTGTGTCTCTGCGAGCCATGCGTCCATGTTAGCGAGCTCACATAAGAGCTTCTCCCTCTGCTGAAGGTTCTTCTCCATGGTGTCAAGGACATCATCCATACCTTCACATACATCTTCTACTGTCTTCAGCACCAGCTCACGGTCATCCTCTTCTGCTTCAGATAAGAGCATTTGAAACTTTGACCTTCTGGAGAGAACATCAGTCTGAAATCTCCTCATCTCCTCGATCTGAATTCGAGCTTCCTCTGGGAAGAGAGACAACTTCTTCCCCTCTGAGTGTCGCTCCCCCTGTTTCACCCACATGACCAGGTCTTCAAGTAGCTTGTAGGCCTTCGCTGATGAGACACCAGCTGCACGTGAGGACCAGTCCAGTTTGCTGTCAACATGACTCAGCAAAGACTCCACTTCTTGAAGGTTTCGTTCACGCTCCTCGTCCTCCTGAGCTGGAGAGAAACGGACGAGAGCGTCGGACTGAGACCGGAGGTGAAGATGACGCTGGTGACAGAGTTTTAACTCTGTCTCCTGACAAACCAACGCTAACGTGCTTCTGGCGTCATGTGACTCGTCGACACGATGGATCTGATCTTTCAGGTGATTGATTTCTTTCATGAGAACAGACGACTGGGAGGCGGAGTTGGCGGCGTGCCGCTGAGATCTCCTCAGGCTTCCTGCTAGAAGCCTCCACTCATCCTGGACGTCTCCCAGCTGGGCGAGAAGAGCGCCTGAACTTTCAGCGTCGCTCAGGTGAACGGCCAGCTGCCGACTCAGCGCGAGGAGCTGGCGCAGGACGTCTTTCTTCTGCTCAACCGTCTGCAGCAGGCCGTGAAGCTTCTCAGCTCGACCAGCGCTGCTGCTCTCAGCGTCTCTGACAGGACACAAACACGTCGGAGTGTCAGACGTCTGCTGGTGATGATTGCACAACCTGAACTTTGAACCCTACTCACACGCTACTTTTCTCTCTCTCAGCAGCGACGACCTGCAGAAACACTCTGAGCATCCTCATCTGTCTGTGGTAACGTCTGACCTGGTCCAGCTGCGCTGCTTTGACCTGCACGGTGGCAGAAGCATCCAGCAGAGAAGAACTCCACTGCTCCTCAAGGCTTTTCAAGACACTGGGCTCCAAACTCCAGGCAGAGGTTCTGCTCTTCAGTCCAGACACTTGGTCCCTCACGCATCTCTGTAAGTCCTACGACGCACGCGCTTCAAGTGTGACAAGCAGCTGACAAACTGTTCACATTCATCAACCATTTAACACCGACGGCCATACATTCACGCTAGCATACTTTGGAGTACTGTGATTAGGTGACTATTTGAAGAAAACGGTTCCTGACAGCTGAGATGTGTCACTCGGTTCCTCTGCCTGGTGTGAAGAAGGAGCCAGGAGCTGGATCTGAAAGTTGACAAGTTGCACTTCACAGCCAAGTTGCTGTCATTGTGGTCATGACTCGTCAGCCTCCAGCAACAGAGCAAATTACCGTATTGACAGCAACCTGACTGTTCTCAACTTTCAGTAGTCGATCAGCGAATCTCCTTCTCCTCACTTCTCAGGTTTCAGGAACCATTCGATGTCCTGACGTATTCGAGCGCAAATGTAGCACCAGGGATACCGTCGGTGTTAAGGGTGAACTCTAATCTATGTAGATTTTAAAAAACAGCATAACATCTGATAGTTTCAGGTGAGAGAAACAGCTTCAAACTAAGCAGGTTTTGAACAACGGATTCATTTTACAGGTGAGAGATCCTCATTAACACCTCAGAGGTCTGTGACAGAACGAACCTCTGCCTCCTCCAGCTGTTTGACCATCACTTCAACATCCAGCTGAGCCGCTTGGTACCGACACGCCAGAACCTTCTGGACCGTTCGAACCAACTGGACGTCCAGCTCACCAGGAGACGACTGCAGGAGCCAGTCCGAGTCCAGGTGAGGCCTCTGTGACAGAACCACAGCGACAGGAGAAGCAGGAGCAGATGAACCTGATCGAGTGGTACATCAGGAAATGGCTGCGTCTCATTGGTCCTTCATCACAGGCTTTTAGCTGTTACATCAGTTTGATTTCATCACACTGGAACACATCAGTTCGTACTCACATTGATGATGTCACTTTGCTCCACCAGGGTCTGGATCTCACACATCTCACACTCCATGGTGGACCTGAGTCTGAGGGACAGAGCTCCAGTGGATTCACAGGCCGTGTCTCCGGTCGTCCTCTCGGTCCTCATGTCCACTCTGATCTGCGAGGAGAAGACGAGGGCGGTGTGTTTGTGCATAGATAATAACAGGGCTTCCTGCTGCGAGTCAGTGCAGTTATCACAAGAATGTGCCTGAGTAGGAAGTCGTACTCCCTGAGGGAGACGTATCCTCCAGATACGAGATACAAATACGCTCTGTTCTCGGTCTTCTACGACATGATGAGACAAAACACACAACACGAACGAGCACCGACAACAAACAGGGGAGTCGCCCTTTAAAAAGGTGTGGACATGACCAGGGTGTGTCGGGGGTGTGTGGGACTATTAATACAAGTCAATACCTGAACGAATGAAGTGGTTTGGTTCCGTACACACTCTGGACATTAGTGTGTGTGCATGTGTGTGTGTGTGTGGTGGTGGTGGTGGTGGTGTGTGGGGGGGTCTGACTCGTCGGTCCCCGCAGGGATGAAGAAAGGACATTCGATGAAAGAAGCTCCAAGAGAATTAATAAAGTTTCACAGGTCCATTTCACAGGTCAGTTAGTTCAAAATGGGTCTGTGCGTGTGCTGTTGTCGAGTAGCTGAGTCATGATTCACCGTTAGGAACACAAAACATTCCAGGCTGCTGAGACAACGTCATTCAAACTCGCAGCTGGTTTCATTTACGACCTCACTGGGTGTCAGCAGCTCGTCTGAGAGTCAAAGCTTCAGGAGGGAAACACTTACCTGAACCTGCAGGAACTCCACACACACACACACACACACACACACACACAGAAACTTCATTAATACACACTCACCTGTGCACACGTGCCACCTCCTCACACACGCTCTCCTCTGCTGCTTGAAACCAAAGTTGTGAATGCTCACACACACTAAACAAGCTTGAGAAAACAAGTCGAACTGGACACGCTGCCTCTGAGACCTCTGAGCTGGAACATGTAAGAACCTGAAGAAGATTTTACGGCTGCTGCTTTTAATGAATCATCACATTTTGAGTTGATTATGTGTGTGTGTGTGTGTGTGTGTGTGTGTGTGTGTGTGTTCTCTTCCTCTCTTCTTCTCCTTTTCTCCACCTTTCGGACCTGGTTCTGTTCTTCCCCCTCAAACATGAGAGTTTGGAGTTCTTCCTCCTCTTCTTCCTCTAGCTGGATGCTGCTGGATCACTGGATCCTTCATTTCTCCTCTTCTCATTAGTTCCTCCAAGCAGAGGTTCCCCGTCTCGATCTTCCTCATCCTCCTTTCTCCAAGTCAACAACACTCTGGGAAGAACATCTCTTCATAGTACCGACTCTGCGTTCTGAGATTGTTCCAAAGTCCTGAGCTACCAGGAGGTTCTGTCCTCCTCACACTCTGGAGATTTGGAACCTCTGCTCTGACTCTCCTGTGGCAGCCGACTGAAGCTTCTCCAACTGCTGCTGCAGAGAAGGAAAACAGCGGCAGAGAGATGAAGAGACCTCTGGTGCTGCTGGTTCCTCCACAGTGTTCTGCTCCGACTGTAAATTCACCTACTGTCTTCAGGGACCACAACTGAA
Organism: Lampetra planeri; assembly: GCF_965212315.1. Classification (NCBI taxonomy): domain Eukaryota; kingdom Metazoa; phylum Chordata; class Hyperoartia; order Petromyzontiformes; family Petromyzontidae; genus Lampetra; species Lampetra planeri. Next base: position 28,209 of record NW_027613731.1, read on the forward strand.
CGGTTCGAAGAAACTTACTGTTTGTCTATGATACACGTTTCTGGACCAGGTCCTTCACAGTCTCCAGGTGGGGTTAGGTGGTTTTCTGTCTCTGCAGCGTCGACCAGAGTGTCTGTTGAACCTGCGCTGGCTCAGACTGTCGTTGTGGTTTGTTCACGCTCGATCTTTGTGGGACACTCACACATCCTGACGTGGACGCCTGATGTCCTGGAGAGACAGCCAGGTCCCAGCAGAGCCACCTGACACACAGCAGCCACGGCTTGTTGTCATGGTAACAACAGCTTTCTCTGTGTCTGAACCCAATGACGCCACATCTACTTTCACCAGTTTGAAAATGAAGTTCTGCCTCAGCAGAAACAGATTTATTCCCGTATCTCCGGTTAGGGGTCATGGTCATGCTGGAGCGGATCCAAGCTGGACGAGTCACCAGTGTCAAAGGGCCACATGAAGGACAGACAACCATTCACACTCACATTCACACCTACGGACAGAGTGACCAATTAACCTCTGCATGCTTTTGGAGGTGGGAGGAAGCCGGAGAACCCGGACACAAGGAGAGCATGCAAACTGCACAGAGAAAGACCCACAGGCCAGGAATCAAACCAGGAACCTTCTCACTAACCACTGCGCCACTGTGTCGCCCCTCTGTTGTGTTTTGTGTCTGATTACTCTCTGTTGCTTAGCCAACCGCCACTTTCCATGTGTTCGGCCTGCAGCCATCATCTCAGGAGCCAGCTGGCATCCTGCAGCAGTGAAGGCTGACGACAGAGTAGAGCAATGCCTGGCTCAGATGATTCCTTCTCTTATTCTGTCAGGTCCAGAGATGAACTGATAGAACCTGCTTCTCTTCATGCACTCGGCCCTCTGCAGATCGACCTGCTGAACTGAAGGTTCTGTCACTTCAATAACCAGGTTCCTCCGCTGCTTCAGCCGAGCTTGACGTGACACGAGTTCAGTAATGTATAGCGACCACCGAACCAAAGCAAACCAAACCTTCTTCTATCTCATAAATATGTTTATGTTGGTTTCCTGTATATATTTAATTCTCAGTATGTATGAACCTGCTTCAGACACAGAGGGAGAGGGAAAACACAAGTGCAGCTGTTTTTTCTATGGAAACCAGAACCGATACTGTGACAATCAGCCGAGAATCTGGAGTGGTTGATCAGTCCAAACGTTCCCACAGGTGTGTCCCTGCCCTCACCTCCTAGCTGGCGTGGTATTTCGTTCACTTGCTTGGTTCTGTTCAACAGATGAACTCACTACAGCAGAATGAGATTTGACCTTTGACCTGTGTTCTATTAGGTGATTTGTGATCTGCAGGTTACACTCTCAATCAGTTGGAGTGCTGATTAATAACATTTATATTCACATTATGTGAAGATTAGGACGTTGCTGTGAGAAATTAGCATCAGTTAAATTTTCACTGTATGTGGTAATTTGTCTGTGAAGGTTCTCAGTCATCCATGGCATGGTATCTTGCTGGGTTAATTGTTGACAATTACAAAACTAAAAACTACAAGTCCAGTTGGCTCAGAATTAACCCAGCAGTATATTGTAATTCATTTCTGTGATTGTCAATGAATGAGACTGCTCATCATTAACCTTTATTGGGCATTTTCTTGGTCTATGAAGGTTTAATATGAGTATCTATAGCAGCACAGATTTTTTTTGTGAAAATAGAATATGTATTTTTTTCTTGACGGAGAAAATCGATTAATTGAATGAAGACTGACCAGGAGAAAAACGAGTATTTATATATCTTGAGTGTCCACGTGGTGACGCTGCAAACACACAGCGGTGAAAGCTACACTGGAAGTCGGAGAAGCAGAAGAAGAAGAAGAAGCTTCTCTTCCGACTTTGACGTCCAGCGGCAGTCTGTCTTCTTGACCTTCCTGCTACAAGACCAACAGAAAGGTAAGATGCGTTTGTGCTGATTTATTTAAGTCATTGCAGTGACAACACAACCCTCACTGATGTTGATCCGGCAGTAATTGAAAGTTACGCGTCTCTTACGTCATCGTGTGGGCGATATTCACCGTTAGCTTGTGTAGCTAGCTAACCTTTGCTAAAGCTAACCAGGCACAATGTATCTGAAGGGAGCAGCGGGTTGCTAAGGCTAGCCAGTGTCCATTCATTATTATCACGAGTTGTCCTGTCACTAGTCAAACAAATGAACTCATGTGGACATTAGTTGTGTATGTGCCATATTATCTTAGTGAGCAACAGTCAGTGCTAACGCTAAGGGTGGATGCTAGGTCATGATTTAGCATCAAGTTAATAGTGGCCGGTGAAAGAAAATACAAAGGTTTTCGACTTCCACTACATATGCAGAACCAATGGGGTGATCTTTAGTCGTGTTTGTGGTTAGTTGGGGGTCAAGCAAACCCTGAACAACTTCGCTAAGGTTCAAAGAAGCTGTGTGGGCTTAATCTTTAGATAATAAACACTGCTTTTCTCTACCCTGTAATTTCAGCAGTTTCAGTCAGGTGCTGTATTACCCATCTATATATATTATTATCAATCTTATGATCAGTGAATTTGCCTTCTCCCACAGATGGCTGGACGCATGTTTGCTAACTGGTGGGCGAAGGTGGGCCCATACTACACAAAGGCGTACCAGGAGATGTGGGTGGGTGTTGGCATCATGACGTTCCTGTACTACAAAGTCTCCTATGGAGGTAAGTTCAATGCCTGTGGATTTTTTAGGCAGTTGTTGGCTTCATTTTACAGACAAGATGATTGCAAAGTGACTATCTGCAGATGTTTACAGTGTTTACAAGCAATGTTCAGTTTGTGTGCATGTGATGGCGTGTGTCTGCTCAACTAACAATTTATTCTTCTCTGTTTCAGGCAAGAAAGCTGTGAAGGGCAGTAAGTAGTCAACTATTTTCATCAGTTCACTTCATTACAGGGGCAATAGAGCACTGTGAACGTGTCATATTGTGGTTTTATAACTTATCAAGATGTTAAAGTGATACACACACTTAAACACATACATATTTTGGAATCATTGTGACTGGCTGCACTTTAAACATTAATCAACATTGAATATATATTTTCAACACTCAGCTGGATATTTTTGCACTGTAGCTGTGTTAAATGTGCAGTTACACACATTTTCCTCTAGATGTCACTGACAAGTGAAGACAGTTTTCCTCAGAAATGACTCACCTGCATGTTTTCAATTAAACAGTGGAATTCAGCTGATCTCAGAGAGGTTCTAATCACACCGTGTGCCCACTTTGTTCATCTGTTACTTTAACTTTCCATTAAACAAGACCTTTTCTTTTTGCAGAGCCAGCTCATTAAATATTCCACCCTATGGCCCCCCTGCTGTGAAATACTTCCTGAGTCACCTATTCAGAAGTTCAGCTTCTTGTTTGAATTTTGTTAATATGGAAGAAATAAAGTTGTTATCCACATTTCTGTTGTTTCATTGGGACGTTAGTCTTGAAAAGGGAAACAGAGGTTCTGTTTACAGCGGATGAGTCACCGTTTGAGTTCATATGTTCACTGATTAAACAGACGGACAGGGTTGATCATCAGCAGACTGGAAGGTTCACCTGAGGAAACTTACTTAGTAAAATGTTATTATTTATGTCGGTAAACGCTGAAAAAATGTGCATGTTTTCACACTGTGTGGCTCCAGAGAGATGCTATCAGAACCGGTGGTAACGTTCAGGTGTATTGTGGGTACCTGTTGAACGTTACACCAACCGACGGTAACGTCCGCTAACTTTGTTTAAACATGGTGTCAGTTGTGTTGTGAGCTGCACGCTCTGTATTTGCCTGAAGCATCCAACTGTTTGCTGGATAAAGATCGATGTCAAACCAATCAGTTTCGTTTGGTTCACTGAACGCCCAGTGAGCTGATGTGAAGCCGCCCAGTGTTAGTGCATAATGGATGGACGCATAGTAGATAATCTACTTTAGAACCACATGTAATAACATTTTATTTGTATCGTGCTTTCTGAAAACTCACACATGAAACATAAGGCAGCATAAACATTTCTGCAACACACATTCAAACATTAAAAGCAGTTTTGATACATTCTCACGCACCATATGCATGAATAATGATATAGCACCTTTCATAAAACCCAAAGTCACTTCATAGGTGGGAAAAGCAAGAAACCATTGAAGGCAAGAAAGTAAACTGTTATTTTTCAGCTTTTTTTCCTTTGAAAATGTAGCTGTAGAACTGCTTCCACTGAGTATTGGTTATTTTGTATTTTTTTTTATTTGTTTACCAGTTGCTGCTGGTGAATTGAGCACAAAGGAGAGTGGTCCTGGTTGTCTCACTCTGTTATCAATAGATTATAATTAGTTATTCATATGGTTCATTAGGGTCAGAAGGAGCTGGGTGGGGGGGGTCTGTTCCCAGTGATCAGAGTATCTATCATCTAGAGATCATTGACTGTGCATGTGAACACTCATCACACCAACGTTTCGTTCTCGCGCATTCTCACACGCACGCGCGCTCCCACGGTCCAACATGGCGAAGCGCCGTGGCGTCACAGCGCGTCCATCAGCTCCATTTGCGCCCCCTCCGCCGCGCCGCCCGCCTCAGTGATGCCCGGCCAGGATGGAGAAGTTGTCGGTGAGTCTGTCGGAGATCGTGTGGGAGCCCGTTGGCGCTGCCGCTGGACGCTGTGGTCAGCAAGTTCCGTCTGCCCACGGTGGTTCGTCTGACGCACGGTAAGAACCGACACCACCAGCGATTGCCAGCGAACTTCAGTCCGCTCGTCAGGCACCTGTTGGCGGTCTGACAGCGGCCGAGCGCAGCGGCGGAGAACCGGCGTCAGCGCAGGAAACTTGTACTGACACGTTAACTCAGTGAAATAATGTCAGAACTATTTTGTGAAGAGTTGTAATTTCACGCGCGTCAGATTGTCAAGAGATAACGGTCTCGTATTTCCGGTCACACCTTTCAAAATAAAATAATATTCTTGTTAGAACTTTTAGGCTTCAAGCTGTAATGGAGTCGAGTAGAAATTACAGCGAAGGTGATCTGGAGTGTGTGTGTGTGTGTGTGTGCGCGCGCGCGCGCACTTCTGTCATGTTTTACCTGTAAACTGCTGATGTTCTGTGTGTTCGATGATTCCAGTGTCGCAGGTTGTTGAAAATGCATTTCCCTTTAGCTAGTCGTACATCCGTACGTTGTACATACAAAACGCTTTTACACATTTGTCGCTTTTATTGTTCAATGGAAATAATTATATTTCCGGTTGTGAGACCGTTCATTACTGTTGCTTTGACGCCACTCTACTGCGTGTGTGTGTGACAGAGAGAGAGAGTTTGAGTATGTGTGTGTGAGAGAAACTTTGAGTGAGTGAGTGAGTGAGTGTGTGTGTGTGTGTGTGTGTGTGTGTGTCTGGGGTCTTTGGGAACGGGTGGTGTGTGTCACAGTTGTTCAGTCCAGTTTGGTCCAGAACCACAAAGTGTGTGTTGTTCTGCTGCTCGATTCTTTTCATATGTAAATGTTGTAATGAGCTGCTGGATGTGGAGAATACTAACAAGCCTCAGACGGAAGTGAAGGTGTTTTAACTGATGCTGGTTAGGGATTCTCTCTCTCTCTCTCTCTCACAGACACACACACACACACACACACACACACACACACACTACTGTTTGTCAGTGTTTTCTCACACAAGCATCCGACTGAGGAGACAGGTGATTGACTGACTGTCAGTCAGTGGTGGACTGAACAAACTGACAGAGATCAGCTCCATGATGCTTCTGTTAGTTCTGTTCTGTTGTCACTGTGTTGTAACGACTGTCACATTTCCAATCATTTCACATGTCACTCAGAGGATGGACAGACTTCAGTGTGTGTGTGTGTTCCAGGTGAGTGTGTCGAGGGTCTGTCCGAGGACGATGTGGTCCTGCTACACTCCTGTCGTCAGTGGACCACAGTGACGGCTCACAGCTTAGAGGAGGGACACTACGTCATTGGACCCAAGATCGACATCCCACTGCAGTACCAGGGTGAGCACACACACACACGCACTCACACACACTCATGCACACTCACACACACTCTGCTGAATGAACAGTCCGTATGAGCTCACCGGTCCTGTGACTCTTGTTGTAACTGGATCTCCAAACGTCCTCAGTGACGCGTCCCAGGACAGTGGGTCATTCAGTAGATGTGTGTATGTGGACCAGGAGCTGGTCCATGTCACGTTCTTGTGTCACCGAGCTGCTCCTAAAGGTTCCATCGGAACCGAACACCTGACGGAGGAGGCAGACGGTGAAGAG
>NW_027613732.1:0-34435 GCF_965212315.1 Lampetra planeri
CAGACACCAATTCATCTGGTGGGTACATCTGAGCACATCAAGATGATTTCATGTTCAGTGGATAAAAAGCGCCCTCACAGAGTGTTCCTCTGTTTATGACTGGAGTAAACAAGCCGTTTGATTTCCTGGCAATATGTGTTGCATTCTTTGGCATACTTAAAGAATTGCCCATGATACAAGTCAGCGATGGAATCCCGTTCCTGATTTAGACCATACCAACAGCTTTCCTCTGTGTGACCCAGCAGCCCAGGAGTGACTCAGAATTACCGGAATTCATCGGGACATCTCAGCACACATGATCCCGTCTAGAATGGAGAAAGGAAGTGCAGTGTGGTGCCAAAACACTCTGGTTGGTTCACCAGAGCAGAGATAAGCCGATTGCTGAAAACAGGCTGCAATGTGATCGCTGTGATGCGGCTGGGAAAATAAGAAAATGGAAAAGAGGGATTCCAGCGCCATGAAATTGCCGTTTGAATGAACCTGCACTGCACATACGTTAGATTTGCAGCATTATTTGCGTTCCTGCTCAGCACTGGAAATCTGTAGTCCCAGAGTCCTGTGGCCTGACTCCGTGAAAGTGGGAGGGAAGGTGTGTCACGTGTGTCATTCAGTCTTTAATACAAAACTGGCAACATCGGAAGGCGTCACAGGTTAGTGTTTGTGCGTGGATGTGTAGCTTTCTTTAGTTGGTTATGTGTGTTACAATGTGTGTTTCCATGTGTCCAAAAGCGGCGTGGAAGTATTTTGCTGCGCGAGTCAATCACACTAATGTCTGTTTGCTAATGGACAATGTGTTCCAAACCAATTCGTACGCCAACTAACGTCTATCGTGTGTGTGAGTCGGTGACCTGTGACACAGTTAAGTGTCTCTGAAAATGTATTTACCATACCGTTTTGCGAGTATATGCGGTTGTTGTCCTGTGACTCTGGGAGCGCTGACAATGCCCTCCCTCTCGTCAGAGCCCTGAGCGTCATGAAGCGTGTTCAGTGCTGATGTTGCATTCTAGCTGGAACAATCCCACTGTTTTTCAGACCCCAAAGTGGACGCCTAAATTGGACATACACCCCCCCACACACACACACTCACACACTCTACAGCCCCCCCGCCCCTCCCTTTCCCCCCTCAACTCTCCAACCAACCAACCAACCAACCAACCAACCCACCACCCACTCCTCCCATACACGCATCCCCTGGTCTCCTGTCCTTATTTGGGTAGAGACGTTCTGAGCGCTGGGTGGGGAGTGGGGGAGGGAGGGCGTTGGGTTGACACAAGGGAGGCAGTAGGAGAAACAGTGAGCACTCGCAGCCCTTTCTTAATAAGGACATGTCTGGAATTCAGGCCCCTCTCTCGGTGGAGAGCCGTTCTTTTTCAGCAGCTCACTTGAACAGACTCTTGTGAACACTCTCCACCTCCATCAAGGCTGCGAGACACTAAGCGGCGTTCGCTGCCACCCAAAGCTCACAGCGCTTCAGAGAAGTGTGATGTTTTCTTTTCCAGCCGCCTGATTGTTAACCGGGCGAGGACGAACTGAAGTTGTTGCCCCGTAGCACCTGTGCATTTATTAAAGAAACACTTGTGCACCAACAGCCTCTGCCTTCCTTTAGACAGAACTACTGGTGCTTCATTCAGCTTCTCAGAATGCAACACAAGAAGCCATGTCTCTGTTTTATGTCTTATGTATTTTTTAATTGACTGCCCTATTTGAAAACAAACCTCACCTGTCAGAGACTTGCTCCGAGTATGACTGATTGTCTTTTAAAAAGTAGTTTGGGCCACAGTGAATTATCACCTTTATTAGTTGCCAATCTGTATTTTATAGATCAGTTTACACTTAATTTAATTTTCTACAGGAATACCGAGTTCAGACTTGAAAAATGTCTTAAACAAACTTGGCTTGTATGTAGTTAGCGGGTCGTCAGGGCACGTCTCACTGCATCACTTGAAGAAGTGACAGGAATCCCTTGAGCTGCCGCTGAGTGCTCAGTTTCAGTGTTGAGTTTTAACACTGTGACCCAGTAACCTCTGAGCTAAAAGCAGCAGCTAGACTCGTGGATATTTGTCCAAGTCTAGTTTTAGTTTGAGGTCAATAAATTTGAACTCATTTCTTGTTGCATGTGGTACAATATTGATGCAGAAGCCTTGTTACTGATAGCCCTGCTAATCCATTGAAACAATAGTTCATTTTTTCCTCTAGTTTGTGTCTGTTGATTCATATGATGGCATGAATTCCAGCGTGAACAGAGGGAGATACAAAAGGCCTCAACTGGCCAGTTAAGCTGTTGTTTCCATTTTCTTTGAAATTTCTGTTTAATATTCCAGGCTCACTTTCCTATAATGAAAATATACTGAGGAAGTAGAATAGCACATTGGCCACAGTGTTTTGGTGCAAGAAGCGATTCTTTATTTTCCAGTATTATTTTTGTAACTGTTATGAAATTGCTAACTTGGACAGTTTCTTTGTGGGTTTTTCTAGGATCTCAGTGGAGGATCTCAGTGCTCCTCCAACTAAATTACATAAGATTTAAATCTAACTTCCTACTGATAGTCGTGCTTCTACACTTTTTAGCAAAAATAAAAGAATTCAAGAAAGTTAGTGATACCTTCAAATATCGACTCACACAAACTCTTGTGTTCAGGATTTACCAAGTGATTTTTTTCCCAAACTAACAATACTGTGGCTGCATATATCCCTTACATGTCTTTATATTATGGTATTCCAAACGTTTTCTAGCATCTCCACCAAAGATGAGTGTTACCCCTGTAAACCTCCATCTCTGAGACAATACAATGCCGAAAATCCAGCTTGAAAAATACTTAAGATCTTTGCCTGCAGTCAGCCATAAGCAAACCACAGTGAGACACAGTTCCCAGACCAAAGAATTCTTTGAGGCCAGTGCTGATTAGTGGGGTCATAAACCTTCGTTTTATGGAATATCTTGAATTTATTTGGCCATTCCGGAGAAATAAAATCACGGAAATTGCGTTAATGACTACAGTTACCATTGTTTATTCACAGAAATATGGTGATTGCAATCAAGAGAAGGTAAAAACTTGAAAGGGAAAAGACAAGTGTTAAGGGGGTTTGTGTGTGTGTGTGTGTGTGTGTGTGTGTGTGTGTGTGTGTGTGTGTGTGTGTGTGTGTGTGTTGCAGACTGACTGATGACTGATGACATTATCCTTATTTTGTTGTAAAAGAAAAAACAAGTGTGGCAAACTTAACAGGAATTGAGTGCACAATGCCAGGATGTGACAATTATCAGCAGCATCTCTCAGGGATGATAAGGACTGTATCAACTGAATGTACTAGCTGTGCTAGCTAATGTCCCTTGTACCTGTTACATAGAAAACAACTTTGCGATATGTCAACCATTACCTCAAGACATTTATCTGCAATTGTGTTGTCAAACAATGAGGGCAGTGAACGTTTTTTGTTTAGTTTAGTTTTTTCCGGGTGTTTTATGTATGTTTCTAATTCTGATGATGGGTTCCATATTTTATTGTTCAGTTTCGTAAATGTTGCGTGTCTGGTGTGTTTTTGTCCATATTGGAAATATGTCGGTTTTCCACTCCTTGGAGCCGTCTTGTCATCTTCTTTCAATGAATAAAGCATTTTATGATAAGTATTTAAGTTAAGTTGTTAAGTTGTACAAGTATTTGTTGACCTGAAGGCAAATGCAACATCTACTGGTGTCGTAATTTGTCGCCAGGGTAGAAGAAGACTGCGACACAAATATTTATTTCATATTTAAGACCGTTTTGGTTTCATGTTTTGAGTGTTTGATTATTGTCAAAGCACCTGTTTTGTAAATGCTACACAAGTTGATTTTTTTTTTTCTTTTCAACAGCTTTCCTACACATCCAGTGATATTGGGGCTCGGTGTCGGGCCCAGAGGGAGCCGCCACCATTGCGTCCAACGAGTGGAGTGCTAATGGCAGCCAGAAGATGGGCTGGATGGGGACAACGAGGACAAGACTATCGACGGGGACGCCGAGGGCGTGTGGAGCCCAGATATCGAGCAAAGTTTTCAAGAAGCCCTCGCCATATACCCGCCCTGTGGACGGAGGAAAATTATCCTATCAGATGAGGGAAAGATGTACGGTGAGTAAGGCCAGAGTATTCCTACGAGGAAATGGGGAAAAAAAGTACTTGCACTCATTTCACAGCTTTGATGTGGGGCTTAGTGTTTTCTTCCCACCTAGAACTTTCTTTAACAAGTCTGTACTTGTTGTTCTATGGCCGAGGGGCAGGTTATTCCAGTTGCACCAGCACTCTCAGAGCTGGTTATTGCTGTCCTGAGAACATCTCTGTGTCTCTCTCCTTGATTTACACCTGTCTTTTTCCTCAGAGTGTTCTTCTTCACATCCTGTCTTTAGGCCTGCTGGTTTATGACCTTCCTTGCTACGCGTTCAGGCACAAAAGCTGCTCTTTTGTTGTTGTTTTTTCCCCCTCCTCTCCTCACACTGGTAGTTTTGCCTGTAGGTAACTGGTTTGAGCTGGTTTCTTTGCAAGTGTTGCGTTTGATGCTGGGAAACTGTTAACTTAGAATTCATTTGCACAGCGTGGATCGAAAAGCGAAAAGCAGACGTCCCATTGGCACACTGGGGATTTTAAAAGGGCATATGGTTTCAGAACAGCAGTACGTTCATTAAAATGCAGGTGTCCAGCCCTTCATGTCGTGAAAATCTCCAGATGGATATGTTGGCAAGTTGTTCGGTAGGTGCAGCGATATCCAGGCTAAGGAAACTGTTGCATTAATCTGATCCCGTATGTTCTCATTTATATTGTTGTGACTGACAGCGCACACTGACCTAATTAGATTTAACATTTGAGGTTGGAAATTTTGCTGAACAGCAATAAATGTTGATTGACAGGAAATGAACTCTCTTGACTGTTGTACTTGGCCCTATCTTTAGCAAACCTCTATCTGGCTTTGTAAAGTTATGTTATTCACTTTTGTAATTCATCTCCCTCAAGTCTATTCTGCCCTTTAATCATTGACTGTCATTTATGAAAAACTTGATTCCATCTCAGTGTGACCATATAAAAACCAACACTCAGACCGATTTTGTATTTCACAAGCATTTTTTAAAGTGCCGTTCTTGGGTGGGTTGTCTGCCTTTGCCATCAGCTGGGATTCTTTTGGTGTGATTCACCAACGATGAAATCTCATCCTCTCATCTGTTGACAGATTTGGATGACCATAGCCATGCACATACTTTAGATATCTCAACTGCTGATGCAGCTTCTGTTAATTCTTTCATCCTGACATGAGGAACAGAGGAGGGGTTTGGAGTTTGTCAGAAATAAATAAAAAACAATGACTTTTTGTTCAGTCAGTAAATTAGTAAATTAAATCCTGGACAGCTGAACATGGATGTCAATTGTTTGTAATTGTTTTGGGTTTTTTTTGTGTTTTTGGCATTGACAGTATATCTATCTATCTATTCATCCATCCATCCGTCCATACATACATATGTGTGTGTTCATGTTATGGTGGTCCCTAATAAATGCAGCTTAAGAAAAAACAACAACAAAGCCCACACATTCTGATTGGCTCGTGTCAGGATACCTGCTGTTGGGCTGCACCTAATGCATGTGAGCACACAGATAATTTTCCTTTACAACCCAAACAGCATTTTATGTTATTGAATACCAAATCTTTGGTATTCAACCCAACCTTGATCCATCAAAGAATCAGAATTGACAAATGTAAACCACCTCACCCCAAACTCACATTTCAAATCCAAACCCACTTGACATCAGTGTGTTAATAATGACAATGACCTTTGATTTCGGTTTGGATAAACTGAACAAGTCCTTGGCTGTACACAGTCCCCAGGAGTATGTCAAAACAAAGAGGGAGGTCCTGTGCAAACCTGCCCTCTTAGCAACAAACTGTCAAGACCCCTTTTAGAGACCTGTTTTTTTCTAGGACACTAAATGCCGTCTCCATTTACAATAAGTCATCTGAGGCTCTGCTGGCAGAGCCAAGGCATGCCCCCGAAGAAGCCCGCTCACAAGGTGATTACCTCAGATGTCTAAAAGCTGCTGTGACGTGAGGTTATGGGAATGCGAACCATTCCGCTGTATGTAATACTGTCTACCTTGCAGTCTTACAGTCTGAGTGGTCTCCAAAAGCAGGCAAATCATCCCTCCCACTGGGAATTCCAGTTATCCTGCCAGGATTTTTCTCTTTCGGTGGGAAATCTTTGCATATTTCCATTGCACTATCAAGAGTTCTGTTATATACATGTGTAGTCTTTGCACTACATAACTGTCTAGACGCTCCAGCCGTGTTGCAAGGCATTTACATAGCTCAGAGGTTATGACGAGTTCAGACACTGAGCACCGAACACTTAACACTCAGTTTGATATGTCACACATGTTAGTAATCACTTCGCTTGTTTCTGAACGTAAACCGCTCTCAGACCACCCCCTACTTTTTGTTTTTATGGGGGGGGGGGGTTGTAATCGGAATATCTGTGTCCACTTTATAAAGTCATCTACGTGTCAATTCAACTGTGTCAATATTTAGTTTAATAATACAGAAAATCCACATCAGTAAAATCTACCAAAGGTTGCAGGTATCCATCACAGACACACACTCCAGCTTGTTTAAAAACCTGAGGCTCTGGTTCTCTGCAGAGATGAAAGAACTTCTGTGATTTAATGGGTCATATTACTAACCTGGATCATAACACACTCCCCTCCCCTGCCCCAAACGGACTGTTTCTATTACTGTATACATATAATAAACAATATTACATGCCTAGCAGTGAACTGGGTTGATGGTGGGTCTGTCTTCAGCCAAGATAACTACACTTACACTGCACTGACAAGACAGTTCATCTTTGACAATGAGACAATGAGATTCAAGTCAGTCATTCACAGTCCGTCCATATGGAAGCTGATGGATGAGCCACATGCAAAAAACGATTAAAAAAAACAAACAAGGTTTTAAAATTCAAATTTCATCAGTGCAGTACGGAAGGAAGTTTTTACTGCAGTGAAGCTTTAATGGGCCACGTTGTGATCTAAAGTTAAGTCTTTTTCATTTGCACACAAAAAAGGGTCAGAGAAAAAAAGCAAAACACGAGGAGTTGGTTCATTCCTGGTATATCTGAATTGTTGGCAGGTGGACGGAAAATGTACTATAGTGAGCGTGTGTGTGTGTGTGTGTGTGTGTGTGTGTGTTTAAAAATGTTACCTGTCTTGTTTTCTCTGGGGCTGTGCTGACATGTTGCTCACCTGTGCTTTCAAGCTTCAACAGGTGTGTCCACACACCACACACCCCCAAACCACTCACACACACACACACACACACACACACACACACACACACACACACACACTTATCTCTCTTTCAGGCTTGCAGCTGTCATTAATGCAACACACCGGGTGAAAAGGATTTAAATGCTGGAGGGAGGGTTTTCAGACATTTTGGAAAGAACATGAACAGTTTGCAGGCGGTCTGTCTGTGCATGCATGGTGTGTTCAAAAGATGTATACTGTTCAGGTATAAGATCCAGTGCTGAGCGGCCTGTGACGATGACTGAGCAGGTCTGCTGTCAGCCCACTCATGGAGATGTTAGGAATGTTTTCACTCATTGCTGAGCAGTATGTTAGCAATTTAGGATTACCTCAATGTTATTAGAGAGCGCGAGGGGAGATATTATGGGTGGAGATTGGGTTTAGAGCAGAGACAGAGTGGTAAAGACAGAGGAGGAGGGGGGACGCATGTTGACTGAAGAGATCTTTGCTCGCGGTCTTAGCGTGGAAATGGAAAATTCCACCGGCCGCGTAGTAAAAGAAGAAGAGGGGTGTGTCTTGTCATGGAAGAGGTTCGGAATGGCAGCCGGCAGTATCCTGAGTGGGTGTTGAGCAATCAGCAGGGGAATCATAAGAAACTCAAGTAGCACGATATAACGACGGGAGGGACTGTCTGTGTGTATGCACCTGTCATGTTCTCCTGCTGTGCCGGCCGACCTTTTTAATCCCTCCCACCGACCTTATCTGTGACTGCTGCAGCTATGAAGATGACTGACAGACTAACATAACCAGTCCTACTGGGCCCTACTCATCCATCCAAAAAAAACACAGACAAACATTCAAAAATGATAAACTAATATTCATGTACAGTATACTGCAGCTAGATGACTCTCACACACACACACACTCACACACACACACACTTTGCTCATCCAATCTATTAGTCCTCCAAAACTGTTGGTTCCTGCTAACCTTTGCCAACATGTGTTAGCTGATGTTAGCTGATGCTCGTTCTCATGGTGACCCTTAGTCTGCTGTATCATATTGTGCCTCAGCAACTGACAGACGGAAACGTCAGGGGTCTCCCTGCCTCAGCCGGAACAATCTGACTAATAAGACGTGCCAACCTGACTCGTAAACCGCTGGCAAACATCGCATGTCACAACGAAGTCTATGAAACTTTGTGCACACAAGTCACATTACAACAGCTTTTTCTCGCAACACCAGCATTCTCTCTGGCTAAAAGTTGAGCCAAAGTGCCAAACCATTCCCAAATGACAACTGTGAGCATCCCAAATCAATTTCACCAGCCCGAGGTTGCCACTGATTTTGTGCTGTGACAATCCAGCTTCACTGAAACAGTTCTTGTGAATTTTATATTTTCTGTCAAGCTCAGATTTTTTTCTTTTCTTAAGTTACTGACTGAGGCCATTTGGCAGTTTGTTGAACACGGACCTCCTCAGTGATTATGTCAGCCCTCAAATGACTTTCTGTGTTATTGTGTGGTGAGGTGTGAGGTGGAGGATGAAGGATCTGGGACTTATGACCTCAGTGCTTCGAAAATCCTGTAAGATCAACTGAGCGGAGTTGGTGATTTATTTCAACAAATAATTACGATACCGGTTTGTACTTTGAAAAGTGTAATCTACAGAAATCACAGAGAACATTTGCGGGGTATAACAAGAGCGATATCCTCTCAACTCACAACCTCTGAAAGGTTCAAAAGATCCACATAACTTTTAAATATTTTGATAAAATACATGATACAAAGCCACGACACATCTCTTATAAAATGCATGTCAAAGAGCAACTATACGCTCTGATATGCTTTTTAATCCTTTCCACACTTCCACAGCTTGGACTGCCATACTTAAAGCCACTTTATTCTGTAAGAGTCAACAGTTCTGATCTTAACAAAGATGTTGCACCTTGTCCATTCTTCAGTGCTGAAGCTCTGCAGTGAAAGCGCTGTGACATTCATAACAGAACTGTGTGGTTGGGACGATATTGTGTTTTCCCTCCGCTGCCTCTCAGCTGAAGAGATTGAGAGTGACAGTTGGGTGGGGGTCGAACTGGCATTGTTCTTTCTCTGCCCTCCTCTGCTGGGACGGTCAGCAGCAGGTGCTGCTGTCGGCGGAGCGCAGGGTCACACTGTGGTGTTGTTTTGGGAAAAGGGCCTGCTCTGCTGCCAGGTGACAGTTGTTGGCAGACACAATTATGGCTTTGTGTTCCTTCCAACAGTTACAACATCAGCTGCCCCTTTTGCTCGCTCTGACCGTCAACCCTCCTCCCGAACCTAATAGCCCTAACCCCGGCTCTAACCTCTGCTTCTCCCTGTGCTTAGGAGCATGTGTGTGTTCGCCTGAGCTCCGGCTTGGTTCGCAGGCCCAGGCCAATCAGACTGGCTAGCACAGATGTGTCAGGCTCAGAGGAATGCTAGGAATGTGGAGGCGCTGGAGCGGGCGTGTCCATCCTTGGCCTGGGGCAGAAAGGGAGGGGCCAGCTCGGTATCGGCAGACTGTTGAGATCTGCTGTACTGGCAGACGGCCGGGCTGACTGGTTGGAAAGCCTAGTGAATGCTGCCAGCCGACTGGAGGTGGCCCAGTGTACTTTTATGGTAATTGCAATAACAAGGGCCTTCAGGAGACCAAGTGTGTGACAAAAACACAATTTTAAGTTTCCCATGTCATTGTGTGTCTGGGTGCTGTGAAAGCTGTTGAACAATAGACTTTGCAGCCACATGGTGTTTTGCGTGTCAGTTTGTGTTTACACACATCTTGAATCACTTTCTTGGTATAAATTTATGTCTGTGAGTGTTCAGATCATTATTTATAAGTATACAGAGGCTCAACCCTGAATTCTAACCAACAGTATGCATAGCAGAGTGTTGGACTGGATTTTCTCATAAAGCAGTGTAATAATGCTTTTTGCACTTTGCATACACCAACGACAATGTTTCTTGGTCCCAGTCTGCTCGAAAGTGATTTATTGAAGCACTTACAGTACTCGTAGTGAACATAAAGGTGCCCAGAATAGAAGCCTATTCTCTGCACAACCTGTTTGTGCAGAATGTCGAGAGTAGATGTTATGTCATGAAAACCTCCAAGCTCTAGCGGTAATTAGGCTGCAGGGCCATGTGAGCAAACAATGAGGAGGTGTGAGACAAACATTTCATTTATGGCTTCTCTGAAATATTGAATCAAACTTAACAATAAACCTCCTCTATGGGAAACAGAGGTGTTATTGTGGACTGTGACCCATGCCAAAAGTGTGTTTGACCTAAAGGTCAAGCTTCTACTGATACGACATGCATGACTAGAGTGCCACCTTCTGTCCAGTGCAGGTACTACAGGTTTTTCTCTTCCAGCTAACTTTTTGCTAACGCTACCTCCCATCTTTGTTGCAGGCCGCAATGAATTGATAGCAAGGTACATCAAGCTGAGGACGGGCAAAACTCGCACAAGAAAACAGGTAAACACAGATGCACGTTTTCAGGATAAAAACTTGTTACAATCATGATGCCTGGATTAGGACAATTGAATGAAATGCATGATTTCTGTTTTTAATTTGTGATTAACACAACATTATAAAACATACTAAAGGGGTAGTTGTAGAAACATCACTATCACAGTTTTTGTCAACAAATACATGTGATAGTTGTACTTCATGACTCACTTTGAGTTCTATTTTGCATAGCCTGTTTTATGCTTCAGCATCAAATCCACACCGTACCTATGGTGCAGACATCTATAGCGTACAGTACTGTCCAGCCTCAATGTGGACCTCCTGCAGACAGCAACAAGACATGACTTTCTCTTTCTTCCGGTCAGCCAAGAAAATAGAAGCATTGTAAATTTGAGACTTGAAAATTACTATATAATTATTGTTGTTATATTCAGGCACTATTGTTTGAATTGAACAGAGGAAAACACAGACAGACAAGGACACCTGAGTACACTGTGCATAGATTTTGTGTTAGTTCACCACAGAAACATAAATCCAGCTTAAGCAGGAGTTTATACATAAATAGACAAACTATTACATGTGAAACTGATTTTGTCCTGGTAGATGATTTTTGGAGGATGTCATACAGTATTTTCTGCGGCTGTCTCATCTGGTTTCGTGGTAGCACTAAGGAGAATAGGCTCGTTGATGGTTTTGAAACTCTGTGTTTGTTGACAATAGGGACAACACTTTAGACTTAAAAAATACATTTCAGTCGTTTGTATCAAAGTTACTGGAAGTATGTAAGTATGTTCCTGTCTGCGCTTGCATGCGTCTTGTGTGCATGTGTTTTTTTTTAAGCTCAAAAACTGTTTCACACCCCTTTAGGTGTCTAGTCACATACAGGTGTTAGCACGGAAGAAAGTACGTGAATACCAGGCGGGTATTAAGGTAGGTGATGCCTGCCTACCGGCAACACTGACTGGGCGTCTCTTTCCTCCTTTGGTTATGGCTTCTCTCCCTTCCCTTCTCCTTTTTTCTTTGTCTTCCTTCTCCCGGTCTCCTTTTCTTCTGTCCTCCTCTTGGCTATTCTTCTGTGCAGGTTTCTAGCCACTTGCAGGTTCTCGCCCGGAGAAAATCTCGCGAGATCCAGTCAAAGCTAAAGGTATGCGCTTCACCGCGGGCTGGGCTGGTACAGGCTTCGCACTAACCATTATACTTGTGCATAATATTATCAAAGGAGGCTTTTAATGTCAGACCAGTTCCTGCTGGGAAAATTGGATGCCAGCATGGCAAGCAAGATTGATTAATCGATTAATTTAATTATTGCAATTATGAACAACAGTTTCTTTGTAAAGGATTTAATCATCTGAAAACCATAATTACTACTATGCATGTGTGCACAGACACAGCTTTTTAACTTTTTTTTTAACTCCCAGTCCTGAGCGTGCAGATTACAAACTGTTATGATGAGTCAAGTAAAAGTTTGATTAGCAGCATGAAGCTCCTGCTTTGTCCGGTTTGCCAGCGATGCTTTTGCAGCATACTTATCTGTCCTGATCTGACACTTGTTCTTCCCCCCAAATGTTTCTTTGCTCTGATACCTCTCGTTCCTCTAATGTATGTGTTTGTACTGTCTGATATAAAGCTGAAAATACAAAATTAGATTAGGCTTTCGTTGCTGTGTTCTTTCTGTTTACTTTACTGTCTTCCACTGTCTCTGATCTCTCGTGCTTTTCTGCTGTTTTTGCAAATTCACATATACATAATATGCACACACATGTGATAAAAATGACACGTATATCAATAAATTACTCCTTCATGCTAACTAATCAGTAAGAGTTGTGGACTCCAGCATCCACAGCTGTCACACTGTAAAATGTTTTTTTACAGAGTGAAATGATCCATTGTGCAAGGGAGAGCCTTGAGATGTCACAAGTAACTTATGCAGTCCAATTGTAGCTGCAAACTGCAGGAATGCAATGCAAAAATTGACTGGTTGTGTGCTTTCTTAAACCACCAAGTTGATGTTGAATACAAGAGATAAGTGACTTAAACTGGAGTCTGAATTCATAGCACCAGTCCTGCAAATGCAGTCGGAGAGGTGCTTTGTCTGGCTGTCAATAGACTTCAAAATGCTTTGTATATATCTATATATCTATATCTGTCATATTGTACAGTCAGCATCGACCTCTCCTCTGACAATGATTTTATTAATTCATCTGGTTGTGTTGAGCCATATTCATCAGAGTCATCAATTTACCATATTCAATCAAAATCTAAATTTACAGTAATCGCAATTTCAAACAGAATCCAAAGATTTTAAAGGATTTATTCTTCCATCTTTTATGTCATGTTTTGTTGGCTGGTTAACAAGTTGTGAAGAAATAATGGTCAGTCCTTTTTTCTTTTTTTTTTTTTTTTAAGGATGTACACACAAAACTTACACATTCAAGACACAATACCCATTTGTTTTTAGTTTTGTTTTTTACCTGGAGTATCTTTACACCATGGCAGCACTGTAAAAAAGAGGCCATTTTGAGTACACTGTCAAATTCTATGTAGACCCAATGAGTAATGCTAATAATTTAGAACTGCATAGTACTAACTAGATTTTCTCTTCTTTGGTTTAGGCAATGAATTTGGTAAGTGATCTCACTTGTACCATATGCTTCCCCCTTTTTTTTTTTTTTTGGCCGCATCAGTGCACTGTCCTCTGCTGGCATGACACCCCGCCCCATTGCTAGTGCGTAATGAGGCAATGCTTTAGAAATATGCTTTGAACAAAATACCGCTCTACATCCTTGCTTGCTTCATAAGGGGTTGCTTTTTGATTTGGGTTCTTGATTAAGAGGCAACTTTCTTTTACTCGCAAAGTCACAGCTTCACCAGCTGAAGTTCATTCTTGGGCAAAACAGCAACAGCTTGAGCTTCTACCCACTACGTATTCAAATCATGAAATGAAAAATACAGTGTTTGTAAATGCTGCGCACCCTTTTGAATTTGAAGTACCTCTGTGTGAGTTAAACATGAATTGGCTTTGCACACTCTTGTACTACATCCACCGTCATAGCACCACTGTCATGTGCATAGTAAAACCTTTGCTGCTGTACACTAAGGGTATCATGAATGCAAAACTACAATTAAATCCGTTTGTCTTCCTTACTTTCTTTCGTCTGTGGGTACCTTGATAAACTTCTGTTTTAATGCTCTATTCCTTTATATTTGTTTTTTTTTTTTGTCTTTGCTTCTTTCTATTCACGTGCCACTTTTAGACACATAGAACAGATTTTGTTTTTCACTTTCATGTTATTTTTCAGTTACTGGAATGTAGTGGTCAGTTCTTATGCTAACAGTCATGGCTGGCCTAACATCCCTAACAAGCCACCGTACATTAGACTGATTGCTAGTAGACTGCAGATCAGCCTGCTAGCATGGTTCACATACTGTAGTAGCTTGTTAAACAGTTTGAGCAAATAAATAAACTGTTAACCAGCAGCAGCTTTGCAATGCATGATATGTACCCCAGTGTATGGTTTATCTGCCTAGTACGGTACTCCTTGTGAACCTATTGGATGTTATTGAATATGGTATAAATTACATGTACAGTATACACTTTGACAGTCAAACCACACTCACTTAAAGCTTATTTTACAAGGTAAAGATATATTTTAGTTGCATTATAAAGTGAAAATTGAAAAAAAAAAAAAAAAACACAACACAACAGTGACAAGCAGTGGAGCATTTTGACATTCTGGTGCCACCCTGTGGATGACTCGCCCATTTCTCTGTGCCAACATGTAGGATCAAGCATCTAAAGACAAAGCCCTGCAGAATATGGCAGCACTATCGTCTGCACAAATTGTCTCCCCGAGTAGGATAACGACTCATTTACCACCACTGCCGCCTGCCCCCTACCAACCACCAAGAGTGAGACCCCTGTTGCCTTATCAGCACGTTTCACCATTTCACAGTTGTTGCTGGAATTGCCCAGTGATAATTTAACTTTCAAACTGTCATTCTCTAGTTCTGGCCTGCTCCAATCCCAGGACAGCCTGGACCCTCTCAGGAGTAAGTAAGCCCATATACAGAACTTCTCTGTGAGATGACAACACAGTGTGTGAGGACATATCAGTTCCAGAGAAATTGATTACCTGAGCTGAGGATGTGTCGGGCTTAGACATGAGTGGGTATTTCAAAGCATGTTTAACTGATGACATTTTTACACACCAGGCTGGTTGTGGATCTTAACCCGGGAAGGACTCCTGGGCTTGGCCGCACCAGCCATGCGTAAGTTCCCCCTAGCCAAGGTCCAGCTATGAGCACCGAAGCAGTACTAACTCTTATTCTACAATGTATTGTATGTTTTCTGCACTGATGGTAACCACCACCAAATTAACTGCTTCAGTTCCTATAAGACATTAACTATTGGACCGACAAAGGATGAGTCACTTTTCCCATAACTGTTGAAGATTGAGATGCAATGAAGCAGGTGGACTTACGCTTAGCTGGTGCAGCAACATATGCTTACACACTGACACTAACAGAAGTTCACGCTTAAAAGCATCGACCAGAAATACAATCATACACAGAAGACCCATGTGAGTTTGTTGTCTTTCAGTATCAAACCTTTTGCACAGCCGCCATATCCACCAACCCTATCAGGCCCTGTAACATCATCTATACCAAGTAAGTATCCAGATGACTGAATCAAGGCTCAGTTATCTGATTTTGTTGCTCATGACTATTGCTAATCCTATGACTCGTGTGCTCAGATTATGAGCCTTTAGCGCCCCCTACTGGGCCAACGGCTACTGCAGTGCCAGTATGGCAGGACCGGACCATTGCTTCCTCAAAGCTGCGGATGCTGGAGTACTCTGCCTTCATGGAGGTTCAAAGAGACCCAGACACTGTAAGTGTACATAATGGTGCAGATTTACAGCATACGAATTTGTAGATTTTATTTGGTGGTACATTCAGCCTCATCTGGATTGTCCAGATGTGGTCCTACATTAGGGACAAGATACTTCATGCTTGTTAAAGAGAAGGCAACAGGCTTCTCCCCTTGGAGTTAACCATGTCCTTTTTGTTTGTTGGTTTCCTTTTACTACAGTACAGCAAACACCTGTTTGTCCACATAGGACAAACCAACCCTTCGTACAGTGACCCACTTTTGGAGGCTGTGGACATCCGGCAGATCTATGACAAGTTCCCCGAGAAGAAGGGTGGCCTCAAAGAGCTTTATGACAAAGGCCCTCAGAACGCATTCTTCCTAGTTAAATTCTGGGTGTGTTACTAATAGCCTATCGAGGCTGCTTTTATGTTGTTGGGGTTTTTTTACCACCTTATTTTTAACATTATCACACAATGGTGACATGTTTTTAAACTCTGTGACCTTCAAGGCCATGAGTTGACAAACTATTAGGTCCATTAGGCTGTTACCATTTTGAAGTTTCTGATATCTTTGCTAACCTGCTGATGCTACAGATATAATGTTCAGTATTTTAGTTTGCTGGAACAATCCTGTTGAGTGACAGTTCAAATATTTCAGTCTGAACAAAAGTCAAGCGTCATTCCTTGAACACTGCCATCTTAAATTACATGGTTAAAATAGCATTTATAATAAATATAAAAGGGAAATTTAGAATAGCATATCATTTTTAAATGCACCCACGTGTGGATAGATCATCACTAATACGGTCAAATGCACTGTTCCTTCAGGCGGACCTGAACAGCAGTGGTATGCAGGACGGACCCGGTTCTTTCTATGGTGTCACCAGTCAGTACAGTAGTGCTGAAAACATGACCATCACTGTTTCAACCAAAGTCTGCTCGTTCGGGAAGCAGGTGGTTGAGAAAGTAGAGGTTGGTACTGCATTGATTGTCTCTTCTGATGTCACACGTACTGATAGCTGCATGTCCTTGACGCTCCTGTGTGCGTTGCAGACAGAGTACGCCCGCCTGGAGGGAGGAAAGTGTGTTTACAGAATCCACCGTTCCCCGATGTGCGAGTACATGATCAACTTTATCCACAAACTGAAACACTTGCCTGAAAAATACATGATGAACAGTGTTCTTGAAAACTTTACAATCCTACAGGTAACATGCACAATAACGTTCAAAAAATGGCTACTGAATGTCACTGACCACGTTCCCCTCAACACTTTCTCCATTGCTCTCAGGTGGTGACAAACCGCGACACACAGGAGACCTTGCTCTGTATAGCCTTTGTTTTTGAGGTTTCCACGAGTGAACACGGAGCTCAGTACCACGTCTACAGACTTGTAAAAGACTGACAACTCTTCAGGAGGATTCCGGAAAGCCAGATCAAGCGTGACACAATCTCTTGTCAACCAGTTCAACATACTCGGAAAAACATAAATTCAAAGGACGCTCGACCGAACTAACACAGGCACATTTCATGTTGTCACAAAATGTGTCAGAAGCAAGGAAAATGTGTGGCTATGCAAAGAAATTTTGAAGAATGGTGGATTTTTCAAGCAACTAGCTAATACCCATGTCTTTAAACATGCTTTAGATGAAGTGGGTAGATTTTGCAAAGGTAATTGATGGGGTGTGACATGTTTTATCGAGGGAACGCGAACGTATTTAAGGGTTGGAAAGACTCTTACAGAATTGAAGGGAACACACTCTTAAGCAGCAACAGAGGTGTACATAAGATTGAAGACGAAGAAAGAACTGGACCATGGAGAAGGGAGGCTGGAGCCAAGAGGTGTTGTGGTTGTTGTTTGCAAAGGAAGTGCCTTTTCTCCAAAGATATCATTGCCTGCCACTTTGGATTTTTACTACCTCTTGTTTTTTTTAAAGGAACACAAAATAGTAAGACATGAAAACTGTCAAAAATTGGAACGAACCCTCTCAGATCAACGTCTGTTGAGGCAGTTGTATTTAAGCACACAGAGGGATAGGATGCGATACTTTTCAATGTCGCATGGTTTTTTTTGTTTTTTTTTGTTTTTTTTTAATCGTCCTAAATTCTACAGTCCATGGGTTTGGGGAGAGGGCTTCTTCTTGTCTACTATTTAGGTTCTGCCTTGTGATGTTTTGATACACATTTGTTAAGGAAATCAGGTCTTACAATCATCTATCTCAGATATTTGACACTAGAGATGCCTTCACTGCTTGCCTGATATAACGCCAGTGCTTTCCCATCCTACGACCCAAGCCCCCACCCCTGTTGTTTCCCCATTTGAAGACGTGTGCGCAGTTGCACTGAAAACAACCACAGGGGGAGGGTGAAGCAACAGCAGTGCTTGTTATCATTGACATATGTAGCCCAAATGAGAAATGAACTGTTTCTGTACTGTGAGTCAGTGGATGCTAAAGGAATATGTGTTACATAGGAGTATTTTTGGGGACATTATTGTAATCAAGTACCTTTGCACAGAGGTTTAAATGGTCTCTGTGTGTTTCTTTTGTTTAAAAAAGAGATTGTATGCTGTGAATTCGGTTCATTTGCTTCACTCTTCTCCATGTAATATGTGGAGAAGCTGCATTCGTTGATGAGAGTTCAGTTTTTGTATTTAAGACTTTTTTTTTTCTTTTTTTACATGGAAATTACACTTAAAATATTTTGACATCAAATGTTTAAACAAAAATTGTCTTGAATGAGAGCTAGTCTCTGTGCTGTGGAGTATGACCGTTGATTGTTATTTATATAAGCAGAGAGTGGAAGGGCGCTGGAGGTGCAGATGTTCAAAGTGTTGCAGGACTCATAGTAGAGACAGGATAGCTATAACTGTCACCATGGCTTCTGCTGGGCGTGAGTGTCTACTCTGTGTGGTTCACTGGACAATTTTGTCATTAATGTTCAAAATATGATGTTGTATAATGGAATAATTGCACCAGGCTTTGAATGTTTTATTTCAGAAGCTAAATACAATAACACTCCTCTCGCAGACTGCTCAGTTTATCTTTTATACAGACATTTTTGCCATTATCAAGATTAATGTTTTGTTTTGATTCGTCTTTGGACTTTCAGTGTATGCTGTATGCTTCACTGAAAATAATGTTTGATTGTGCTGATATTGATAATTAATATTGAGATATCTAATGTTTCATATTCTGGATGGTGTGGGCAGTTTTTTTTTTTTGTTCTTTCGTTTTTGTTTTTTTCGGTTTAAGGTAGTTTACTGTTGTCTTTGTTACCATTGTGCATTGCAATTTTATACTTCAAAGTAGAGGTTGGTCTATGTAATCAAACAAATGTATCTAATAATAAAAGACACATGGTGCCTTTGTTGCCATTTTTGCCTCAAAACATATTAAACATGTTTGAAAATGAAGTTGTCCTCTACAGAGTTCTTTTCATAACAGATGATCAAGGCAGGTGGAGCCCACCACCCAGACCCATTTACCATCTCACAATTGTAACCTCATGGTGTTATTCACGTAGATACATTTCATAGCCACTCTATTCATCATTGCTTGTCTCTTGTCTCTTTCTTGTCTCCGGCTCCTGCCATAAATGGCTTTATTTCATGTAATTTGGATTAATAACATCTTGCTTATTTCACACACCGAAGTAAATCCCTGTCCAATGTTGTTACAGTGATCACGATGAAAAGACAAAACGATAAGGATCAGACGCTGGAAATAGTTGAAAGAACTTCAGCTCCCAGAATTCCACTGAGACGAAAACCATCAAGTTAGCAAAAAAAAAACAAAACAAAAAAACACGGGATAAGTCTTCAAAGTAAAACAGCTACAATTTAAAAACAAGGTTTGTATATTTGAAAATGAATGTATGATATGGCGTCAACCCGACTACAACTCATCATACCAAAAGCAATGTAATACATCCTGGCTGCAAATGGTGTCTCATATTCAGTAAAGACGCAATTTCCAGTTGTGTTTTTTTTAATTTGAAAAGAAGGACCGGAAACGATGAATTATTTTTTTAGCTCCACTCACTTGACGCTTGTGGGAAAAGCATGTAACATGTTAGCAATGCAGCTGAAAATAGAGGAAAGCTTGAGATCCATATACGTGTCCAACCTACAATGATAAGATAGAGTAAACTTAAATAACAGCAAAATCCAACTCGGGAAATCCTGCATCCGGACGTTCTTGGATCCAAAACACTACGACACCGCTACTTCCAACTACCCATCAAACTGCCCGGCGACGTTCTGCGTCGGATTGCTGAGGTGAGCTGAGTGATAAATAATAGGTCGGATAACTCACCTGGAACCGTTAGCCAGCATCTCTAAGCTATGCTTAAATCTAGCTAAACTATAGCTGAACTAGCTTGGAGATGTGTATATTATCAAATGTAATCATGCAGCGGTGTGTGTTAGTTAATTCAACCTGTAGAAACTGTGGTAGTACATCCCTCAGGACGCTAACGTGTAGCAGTTGCTACTTCCGCCAACGCTTCATGCATCCGTATGTTCAGTTTTCGAATGTTGCTTATTCATCGTCATCGGTACAGACGTGCAGGTGGTACCAAGTGTTTGTTTTCCAACTCCTAAGCAGGTCACATGTCAAACAGGTCAGTCCCAATCCTGGGGTTTCTAGTCCTATATAATAATAATACTGTAATAATAATAATGTAACATATCATAATGCGTAGTAGACATATAGATGTTACGTATGCTTTCAAAATGAATGTACACGCACACTCACACGCAAATTATGGCATTATGTGCAATTGTATATATTCTCATATCTGTGCTGGTCATGTTCTTTTCCCACCTGCTGCTTTATTGACTGTACAAACCTTCAATATGATTTAGTACATTATATACTACTTATTTATGTATTTCATTTTAATTAGTAGCTTTAATACTTAGGCCAGATTATTCTTAAAATGTACTACTTTTATGTACTAAATAGTGCATAAACTGTGGATTAGTCTATACTGTGCTCCTTGCACTGCTGCAAAATGTTGTCATTTCAACATTTTGACCAGAAGAGAGTGTTCGATCATTTGATCAAGTTAACTTAGCTAGTTCAACTGGAAGTCTTCCCTCATTTTGTGTAGAAGTTATTTATTCTTAAACTTCATTCAGACACCAGTCCCAAGTCATGTGACTTAAGCTCACATCTGCAAATTATTGCAAGGAAATGCTCTTTTTTGTACATTTGTACAGCCTGAATAGGCAGTTTTGGTCATTTAAGTTCACTTTGTGCTTCCCCTTTTGTCCGCCCACAAAGCTCATTCAACAGTGTGCATGGGGCCAGCGTATTGTTGCTCCCTCAGGAGACACACGAGTTCACCTGCCTTTTTATTTCCTCTCCTTTTGGAAAACCAACTGCATTTGTCCACAGCATGACATCCTGTGTGTTAACGCCACATGCACCACTTCCAGTTTAGTAGTTCCCACCCGGTAGTCTGGATGCTAACTTTCCAAATAGCACCAAAAGTCTTGTCATTTTTCCATGAACCAGTGTTTCTTTTCAGTGTGGACTTGTGTTATTTCATGTTCTCATGTGCCCTCACTCATGGTCTTCAAGTTCCCTGAAACTCTCCTGTTGGTGGCTGGTGTGTACATGATGTTACTGTTTAAATTTCGACAGAAGTCAATATCTTTTCTCTGTCACAGTAGCAGCTGTAGCTGTCACGACTCCTGATCAGACACTCCCATCTTCTTCACCCACCTGTCAGCATGGCGAGCACAGACCCTGGGAGTGTCCGGGTCTTCTCTCTCAACTGCTGGTCAGTGTTTTTTTTTTTTTGTTGTTGTTGTTTTTGTTCTCCTTTTCATATTCTCTCTCTCTCGTGATTCATACTCCCTGTGTTTCTTTTTCAGGGGGATCCGATACCTGAGCAAACATTGCTCTCAGCGCTTTGTCATGATTGGAGATATGTTGTGCAAGGAACAGCATGATGTGGTTTTACTACAAGAGGTATCCTCCTCAAAGAGACATTCCGTAGTGGTACACAAAGCTGGACACGAGTCTTCCTGCGTATCAGTAAATCTCAACATGACGTTCATGTGTCTTGTTTTTGGCATCCATTAACAGGGTTTCTTTTACGTAACCGGCCCCCTCCATGACAGTACTGTCTTTTTATAAGCAACGCAGGGGTGCATTGCATTTTTTCTATTTCTTATTTGTTGTCCTTCAGGTGTGGAGTGAAAAAGACTTTGTTTCCTTGAGAAAGAAACTTTCCTGTAGTCATCCTCACTCTCATTACTTCAAAAGGTAATCTGTTCATTTTGTCCCACATTATGTATTCAAGTGTAGTGGAATGATCGTAGGCACAACGTGAAGGGTTAACGGCATTTGGCTGCTCCGATCTATCTCAACCTCCAAACCAAAAGCACAAGACTCAGATTAAAGGCCCTGACTGTCTAATCCCCTCTGCAGCTCACACAAATGTCAACTGTAGTTGATGATTTGTCACGCTTTTTCTTGTAGGAAAACGTAAATCTCCATGGAAACCAGTCAACTTGACCTGTGTCACCAAAAAAAATAATCAGATATTTGTGAAGTTACAAAAAGTTCTCTCTCGTCCCTCAGTGGCGTCATTGGCAGCGGACTGGCCATTTTCTCCAAACATCGGATCAGCGATACATTTCTGTATCGCTACTCACTGAATGGCTACCCATACATGGTACGCGTGGAGCCCTTATGGGATGAGTGACAGTTCAGAGGATGTGTAGTTCTTCACGTATACCACGGTCATTTGCCAAAGAAACAGAAATGGATCATTATGATTTCATGTGTTTTCCAAGCCCAGACACCATTTGAACATCACTTAGAAAAACAGATGTTAGACTGTCACAGGAGCTCTCATCACATTTTCTGTCATTTGGATTCGCAGGCTCACCATGGAGACTGGTTTGGAGGGAAAGCTGTGGGGCTGGCCGTCCTCAACTTGGGGAAACTGAAGGCAAACGTCTACGTGACTCATGTAGGCTCCCGAGCAGCGTTCCTCATTTGTAACTCTGTGTCGTTTGCGTACTGACTCGTGTTCATTGGCTGCAGCTGCATGCAGAGTACTGCAGAGAGAAGGACGCTTATTTGCCTCACAGGGTGGTTCAGGCCTGGGAGCTCCAGCAGTTCATCCGGTAGAGGACACAGACAGAACAGATGTTATTAGGATATCTCTCTGTGATTTTCATCAGTGGTGCATAATGTTTTCTTTTCCTGTCAGTCACACCTCCGCAGGAGCAGATGTTGTGATTCTAGGTGGAGACCTCAACATGCACCCCCAGGACCTCGGCAGCCGTCTGCTGAGGGTCTACACTGGACTCCAAGATGCTTATTTAAAGACCACCGTGTTTGAAGTAAGTCATGGAATGAAATAAGTTGATCCCATTCTTTTACTAAATGCCCTGGAGGTTATATATTCTTCAAAGTATTGAAAAGGTTAGTGGGGGTCTGAAGAAAACATTTTTGTTTGACATTTTTATATGTTTTCTTTCTACCAACACCATCTGAGTTGCACCAAAGAAAGTGACTTTAATATAGATTTACGAGTCATTATAAAATTAGTAATGACTCCACACCTGCACATCGTTGATGTCTTATGAAGTTAAATCCCCTCCATTGGTCAGGATTTGTTAAAGACTGGTAATCTGGTGACAACATCCTCATGTAGATTGTTGGCAGCTTCATAGACTCAATTAATCTGTGCGAGTACATCTATTAATCTCCCAGGTGATTTTGTGTGGCAGAAGTCTATGTTTTCTGTAGTGTAACCATCATTTTAAATACATGATTACAGTATTAAAGGCTAGTAACTCCTTTTGGGCTTTGAACTGTGAGCATCAGAATTAAACCTGTTCAACCATCAGTTCTGGAAACGAGTCCGTAAATTGAACCAGTGACTTTCAGCTTTGGAAAATAAATCAGGGATCCTGCCGATGGTCACACATGCTCTCCTCGTATGACTGTATCTCATTTCAAACCAAACGTTGTGTTGCAGGGGTGTGAAGATGGGATGACTCTAATCGCAGACAACCCTTTCATCAGTAAGAAAGAGCTCGTTCCCTTCGAGAAGGGAATCCGAATCGACTACATCCTGTTTAAGGTGGACGAAAGCTGAACATGATGTCTTCATGTTCCCAGTGTGTCTGATTCATTCTGTTTTCACGTCAAAAGCTCGTCTGTTGTTCTTAACTTGCAGGGTTCTTCCAAAACGGACATTTCTTGTGAATCCATGTCCACCAGTAAAGGCTCCGTCCCTGACCATCCTTTCCCGTACTCCGACCATGAAAGTCTGACTGCTGAACTTAGATTTGCCTCTCCCACTGGATGTGACAGTCAGTCGAAGGACCAAGACTGCGCTGAAGGTACAGTTTGATTTTTTTTTTCTTTCTTCCTCTTCAACTAGAAGTGTGTTGAACAATCTTTCCTTGTGTCTTCAGCCGATGTTGCCGAGTTAGTTGACATTCTGACAGAAGCCCGCACAGAGGTCAAAGTGGGCTTGCACTGCGCCGAGAGGATGCGTTACACGGCGGCGCGCACTGGAGCCATGGGTTTGGCTCTGCTGTTTCTGGAGCTGGCCATCGCAGCGGTGCCCTGGTTGGCCCTCGGAGCAGAACAGCCTTTCCCACGCACTTCCTTCTACCTACTCGCCGCTCTGTGCTTTGCCATCCTGCTGACCACCTCTCTGCTGTACGTCTTCTACACGATGGAGGTGAAATCTCTCCAGGGGGCTGAAGACCAGATGAGGCTCGCGGGAGGTAGTCTACAAGAGAAGCTCAGGGGGTTCCCTCTGGCTCCACTGCACAACGCCCACAGGGGGCCTCCGGAAGGCCAGGAGCCCAGCACATTTGATTCTGAGGAATAATGCAGGTGCTGAGCGGCTGAAGTTAGCTTTAAGATGAAGGATTCTTCTGTGAATGCTTTTATGCTTCTGAGATTTAGATTTGTATGACCCTGAGTGGAGGATGTCTTTGGAAGAAGTGCAGGGCACATTTTTTATACTTAAACCTTTTGTGGCACCCAGCTTTTACTCTATGCACCTACTCTTAATATGCTCGCTTTCATACAAGGAGATTCTTCTGCGCTGCTGGCGTCTGTGATCATTTGTGTTTTGTGAGCCTCAGGTCCGAAATGCATTCCACGCATGAATAGTTTCAGCGGGACCAGTTAATTCTGTTAAATTCATGCTTTTTCACCGTGCACCAGACTTCTGTTTGCAGATTTACTTCATGTACTTGAATATAAACAGACACCGGTGAGCTCCACAGAAACACTCACACTCAGCATTTCAAATTACATCTTTTTTTTTGTTTTTCAGAGGGGACGGATCTTGAAAACAATGATCCTCTTGGGCCAGTTGAGACATGTCCTGCAGTTAAGAAAAAACTGTTGCATTTGCTGTCTTGCACTAGACTGTTGAAAGCGATCGTGCACACTATGTAGCCGTAGAGCACTGAGAACGTTCTCTTATATTTTGTTGAGTTTGTCTTATGATCAGATGAATCTATCCTGAAGAGTGGAATTTGTGCACTTAGTCGACAATACGAGCTGCTTTCTTTTTACCATGAATCTACTTTACTGTTGATGTCAAAACAGTGACAGAGCCAAACAATGACTGATATTGTTCAAACGCATCTTTTACTATAGTGTTGTAAAAAGTACTGCGTTATTCTTAATCGTTTAGGTTCTGAGAATTTCAGAAGGTATATGAGGCTCATTGCAGTGGAAAAATGAGAATGAAAGCAATAATAAAGAACTTATGCTGCTGAGTCGCCGCTGACACATTATTTCTTCACGAGGGACATTGCACACATTCACCAGCAGAGAGCAGCACACACGCCTGAGCACGTGGTGAGAGGAGGCAGCTGTGGACCAGCCGGTACATGTGAACCCTCAGGGATGGATCACCTGTGACAGGGTGTGGTGCCTATTTATTGTTCGAGCATGTGAGAAGACCTTTGATTTAATAGCAGGTCGTAAATTAACAAACCATTAGGGTTCAGTGCCTTTTCCCCAAAATAAACGTACCTGTGACTCAGGTCACTGAAGGGGTTCACACTCGGTAATTATAGATATTCTATAAAAAACAACAATAATATCCTTGCACCAAAGTTTTTCTTGGTCAATTTATCTGATGTAAGATTGTGTTTATGCAACAGGAGGAAATTCACAAGTTATGTCAGAGCTATATAAAACCACCTCAGAACTTTTGAATATTTCCCAAAATACTGTCCCATTTTTAAAATATTAATAAAGGTTCATATAGTAAATCATTCATCAGTGGTATGGCCCCATCTTGGTACATTTGGAATGTAAACTAAATATGTATTGAGGAATAAAAATAGAATGAAAATGACATGGTCAAAGTTTTTAGTCCCCCCACCCACCCGATTTTCATGAATTTGATCAGTTGTGTAAAGAAGAAGGGGCTAAAATCCCCGAGGACACATGTGCCAAGTCCGTTAGAAACTTCCAGAAGAATAGTCAATAATGGATCCTTTCTGATCCAAAACTGACATCATCATCTTCTGGTAGTTTCTAACCAGGTTGTACAAAGTGTACCAAACTGGGGCCATAACAGTGATGAATGATTTACTTTAATAAATGTTTGGAATATTACTGCAAACATTGGGTGTTTTTTTCTTTTAAGGAAAAGTTTTTAGGGGGTAACAATGCTGACCTTAACTGTGGTACTACTAAGGAGTGCATCAGTGTAGTTTAGTCATCGGTGTGAGTGTTATTTTTGAATGAATCCCATCCCATCGATGCCTCATAGTTGGTGTGTTTTGGTCTGAGGCCAGTGACCCGTGTTACTATGAAATAATCCAGTGTGACTCTGCGTGTTTCACCCTGTCAACAGCTCCGCTCCATTGTTCCTGTGGGTGCGGTTCAGCAGCAGGGGCAGGCCGAGGTGCGACTCTTCCCGCAGACAACAGCCGAGCGATGACCAGCGCGGAGCCGCTCCGATCGGCGCTCTCCATCGGGAACGTGGACGACACGGCGCTGGCGCTGCCGTCCGCCGACCGCTACCAGCGCTCCGGCCAGCAGCGCGTCCTGGAGCAGGTCCAGACGGTCCGGAGGAGCCGGTCCCGACCCTCCAGCAACAGGAGCGGATCCACGTCTCTGTCTCCGACGAGTAAGAGCTGCTTTCCACGCTCACACTTTGGGTTGTGACCTCCAGCTGTCGGTTTGTCTGTCCGAGGGGAGGTCACGGTTTGAAAACAGACGCTCACAGAATGAGCCAGAGTTCTTCCTCACTGGTCATTCTCTGGATCGTTTAGGGTCAAAATGAGCGACAACAACAAGCCCAGGCGCCTTTCCAGATGCAGGATTAGTCATTGGAAACTTTAAACAGATCCGCTTTGATTTATGTCAGATTACATTAAAACTGAACTGAAACGTCATCAATTTTCGTTCATTCCACCACTTACAGGACTTTCACTCAACCTGCTTTCAGTTTTTTTTTTTTATTTTCCTCTGCGGTCTGTTTTGTGCAATTGATCCTCCTGAGCTTTTTGTTTAGTGTGCATTCTTATTCCTCCTTGCTGGTTGGGATGAGTGCAAACAATGACTCATGAGAACAGTAATAATACATTGAATTTGTATAGCACTTTAAAGAAACTCAAAGGCTTAAAAAAAATCTGTCTATATGTCTATGCAGGGTCTTGGGAGGTTAAAACAACCACGTCCTTATTATCAGTGTTGGGGAGGAACTGGTTTATTTAATTATGAAATAAACATGACATGTAACCAGCTCCATTACTGGAGTAATTAACTTACATGTGGAAACATTCATGATTACAATTTTAGTCGTCTGTTTATGAAAAAAATAGGAAGTGTTAAATAATATTATTTTTGGGGTCTTTTTTGTGTCCATATCTAAATGAATGATGATATTATTTGATGTGTTGGACTCAACATTTGAAACAGTAACAGAGCGTTAATACAAGTAGTCAAATGTCATTTGTTACATTACTTTGAAGAAGTAGCACAATTATGTAATCAAGACTGTTAAATTTTTAACGGGCTAGCTTGCACGTGTAACCAATTACATCTCCAAAGTGTCTTTCAAACACTAGTTATTATCGTCTGGATGTTTTGTTCCTGCGGACCTGCTCCGTGTTTCAACAGCTCTTCAACTTCTTAGCTCAGGAAATAACCTTTAGTATGCAAACAAGTATTTATCTAGAATTTTTTTGAGACTCTAAATCCAACGTTTCATTCATTGAGATTTAGATTTAAATGGAATCTTTACAGGTGTTAAGTTGACAGATGCATATATTTTTCAGACTTTAGACGGTTGTTTCTTGTCAGTTGTGCACTGGTAGATTTTAACAGCCTGGTGGACGATACACGCAAGTAAAAATGTGTGTGTCCACCTTTTTCTTTCTGGGACGTGTATCTGCGTCGGTGTTGGATGCTCAGATCTGACGGTTCAGTTGTACAGAGCTGACACTAACATTTGTTAGTTCTATTCAAACTCATCATCATCAAAGTCATCATCAGTATCACTGATAGCTGATCCCAGGACAGCTTCTCCACACTTTGGTCAGGCGGCTTCAGCCTCTCCTGACTTTTGGTACTCTGGCTTCCACCTCCAAAAGCATTCTAAGGTCAAGGGTCAGGTGCGTGAATGGTTGTCTTGTCACCTATTGACAACCCGTAACCGAGAAAATAAATCAATGAATGTCTCAACTGGAACCACTGTCCTATCATTATTATTATTCCTATTACCAGGGTCAAACGGATTCACACCAAACGCAGCATGTTTCAGTGAGCTGGTTGCATATTAGACAGATTTCACACTGACGGCGGGCGACAAATCAAAAGGGAGACCGATGCATGAAACATTAACCCTAAAACACACCTGATCTCAGTTATTTACTGCTGTTGGATAACAGCTGATAATGTTTCTTCACAGGCCCTTTGTACGACAACGTGTTTGTAGATGCTTCCAAGTCAAACTCATCCAATGGATGTGTCTTCTTCGGGAATGGCCTCTCTAAAAACTGTAAACTGTGAGTCATTTTGGAATTTATTGATCTTGTGCTTTTAGTTGGCAAGAGTGACCTTTACTGGTTTATCAGCCTGCTGCTTTTTTTATGACCGTTTGCTGCAATAACGGATGAAAAACATTACACATACATTTTTGTTCACAGGTTACAGCTCTGTTGTGTTGTGGGTACATTGATAATAATCCATGATAAAAAGAACAATGGTAATAATATAAAGTAAAATGTGATTTGTGGTGGCACTGTCGCCTCACAATGAGAAGGTCCCTGGATTGACTCCTGGCCTGGGATGTTTGTGTGGGTTCTCGACATGCACTCCAGCCTCCTTCCACCTCTAGAGGCATGCTAAGGTTAACTGGTCCCTCTAAATTGTCTGTAGGTGGGAAGTGTGGGCAGGGTGTACCCAGCCGTTCACTAATGACCGTGACCTGGGAGATGACGTAGGAAATGTAGTTCCAGTCAACTCTCATATTCACGTCTGTTAACATTTGTTCATTTTTCCTCATATAAAAATGGGTTTTCCAACTCTTAGAAAGTAAAGCCTTAGAAAGTGACCTGCATAGTGTCAACGACATAGCTCCTTGTCAGTTACTCATGTGACAAACTTATAAACACGTTATCTTTGGCTCTGCAGCTCACCCAGGACAAAAGCACAAACTCGCAAGCACTCTACAAATCCAAGGTCTCCACAATGAAGTCAAACAAAGCAGGCTTTCTCAACGAGCAGAGTTACGCCCCTGCTGGCGTCCATTCCCGCGGTCTCGCCAGCACCAGCCGCAGCGAGTCGGATCTGCTCTGGAAGCAGCAGGTGACAAAACGCTCTGTTCCTCCTCTGAGGCAGCAGTCCAACAGGGGCACGTACCGGAATGAAAGGTCCACCAGTCAGTACGTGACAAACACCTTGACCCAGTTGAAGCCAGTGAACATGGTGAAAGGCACAGCAAAGACCACCAGCAGTCAGTTCATCCACCAGGTGGACTCCTCTAAGACACCACCGAAGCCTCCTGCTGCTGACGGTGCACCTAAGACTAAAGGAGACTCTGGGTGAGAACGGTTTTCTACAATAATCTCTGGAATTGAATCATCAGGGTGTTTTCACTTATTAGACCTGCATGTTCTCAGTGTTCATCCCTTTGTTCGTGTCCCAGGGGTGAACGGGAACGGCACAGTCACCGACATCACCATGAAGGAAGCTGTGGAGTATCTTTCCAGTGACGATGAGAAATACAAGCACTGCGGCGCTTCTTATATCCAGCACAACACCTATATCAATGAGAAGGCCAAAGAGGAGGTAGCCTCAACCGTTACATCATCTCATTAGTCTGTTGAGAATTATGGTTGATTTTAAGTCCTGCAAATGTAAATTGAACAAAGTTGGAAATACATTTGGATAGAAGCCCCGTGTACTATTTTGATTACACTTTAATAGTCAATACGCAGAGAGCCTGGGACCTATTAGGGTTCGTCAGAACCCAGGTGGTTTTGAAACGTCTTCTAATCACTGTACATTGTGAATTTCAGCTCCATCGGTCGCTTGTTTGTCAGATGTGCTGAAATCCTGAAGCCACGTTGTCTCGCAGGTGCTGAAGTTCAACGGGATCCCTCTCCTGGTGGGACTTCTGCAAAGCCCCAGTTCGCACGTTAGCCAGACGGCATCGGCTGCTCTCCGCAACCTGTCCTTCAAAAACAACAATGGCAAGGAGGAGATTCAGCGCTGCGGTGGCATCGGAGAGGCCGTGGCTCTACTCAGAGACACAGACTCGGTCGAGATGCAGAGACAGCTGACGGGTACGAATGTGTGTGAATCTGAACCTGCACACACACATTTAACCATTAAACTGAGTGACACCTGTGTATGTTACATCTTAATCCTTTTATACCGTGCTGTCAGTTACAGAACTATCCTCTGCAAAGTGTTTTATCATGACTGTTACTGCCAGAATCAACTCGGCCGTTTATCTAAATGTCACAGTGCTTAAACCAATAAGAAACATCTCAGGTGGAAAACCAGTTTTGAATAGAATAACCGAACCTATGAAGCAGGGAATTCAGATCTGACTGATGTACTGCCAACAGAGTTTCCTTTTGTCTTCCAGGTCTCTTGTGGAATCTGTCCTCTGCAGACAGCCTGAAGCCCGACCTGCTGAAGAGCGCTCTGCCCGTCTTAATGGAGCGTGTGATCCTGCCTTACACGACAGGTCCCGACCGGACCGACAGCCAAGACCACGAGGTCTTCTATCACGCCACTGGATGTCTGAGGTCAGAGCAGAGTGTGTGGTGGTGTGGTAACGGCTGACCCTGACATATTTTACTGTTCTCTTGATGACCAACATAAAAGAGAGTGAGATTTAGTTCTTCCCAGATGCTGCTCAGCACCACTGATCATTATTGTTCTTCTTCCTTCTCTGACTGGTTCACACAAAAAAGACAATGTTGTGATTTCAGCTAAATTCACAGGTAAAACGACCAGTTAAAGAACGTTGGCTGCAACAAGATCTTGTGAGTGTGTTTCTCCACCTCACTCGACACAGTAGATGCAGTGTTTCTCTCGTCCCCACGGGGACGTAGACTGGAGGGGACTCTCTTCTGAGCTAAGTCAGTCGGGTTTGTCCAGAAAGCTGGATGGGGTAGCATCGTTCTGATCAGACTGACTGGAGGGGACTGTCCTAAAATGAAACTTTTTCCCAGCGACACTGTGGGGGCCAGAGTGTGTGTGTGTGTGTGTGTATCCATATCATCCATTCACATTGTAATCTCAACATATTAATGCATATGTTGTGTTCTGACTACAACAGAAACCTCAGCAGTGCAAAACAAAGCAACAGACAGGCCATGAGAAAATGTCGGGGTTTGATCGACTCCTTGGTCACGTATGTTCGAGACTGCGTGGAAACAGGAAAACCAGATGATAAGGTAAGAAAAAGTTGATTTTCCTTAAAGTGTCTTTTGTAGACCTGTCGTGGTGAAGTTCATGGCTGGTGAAGCATTGACTTTATTCAAATCAGATTTACAAACATGAACCAGCGTAGTTTATTCACCATTTGATTGTCGACAGTTAGCTGGTTCATACACATACAAACAAGCACACAAAAAAGACCATTTAATTAAAAACAAAACCTTATTATGGTCTTTACTCAGGGTTAGGGTTAAGTCTATGCACCACTCCTTTCATTTTAAATGTCTCAGTGGAGATTGCTTCCTTTTGTTAGTTTTCCCTTCTTTGTATGAAAGTTGAGAAAATGGAGTTTCGACCTGTAATCCTCCATTTGGAAAGTAAAAACAGATGGATGCTGCACTTGACTTGCGGATTGTAGCTGCTGTCACTTATTCTGCGGCTGAGGATGGAGTCGAACAACAATACGGTCTCCCTGCTAGCAGCCAGCAGTCATTGTCAATCCCCGGTGAGGCTCCGGCAGCTCGTGCCTCACCGCACACGTCACTTGTCAGTGTTACAACGTTTTGGATCAATTTTAATTTTAAATTTTTGTGCTGTTTATGATGCCTGACTGCACGTCACTGCTTCATGAGGAATATACATCGACCTCACTGTGCCAGTGTCTAACAGCAGGGAGAACTGCACTTTCCCAGTGCTGAACCAGGGGAAAGTTGTGAATTACTGTGATTCTCACATGTGCCTTCATGTCGTTCTACCTGTTGAAACAGTCTGTAGAGAACTGCGTGTGTATCCTGCACAACTTGACGTTCCAGCTGGAGGCCGAGGCTCCTGCTTTGTTCAGCAGGATCACAGCTCTGGCGAAGCCCATCAGCCGGAGCCACAGCCAGAGCGACTCGGGCCCCATCGGCTGCTTCAGCCCACAGAGCAAAGGGCCGGAGCAGAAGGTGGGATGATGCAATGACGTCCAAGAAAGAACCCAAAGGTTCATTGGAAACACTATTGGCAGCACCCATAATTATGTCTAGACAGAACCTGTCTGTGTTTTGGAAATCAACTCTTCAAATTACCTTCCAAGAATAGAAAAACTCATTACCATTGTTGTCATTTAGCACGAGACAAACATCCAGAGTACAGTTTAATGTCAAGCTCGTTTTTATTCTTTTTGATGACTTGCATGTTTTATTTTGATTAACAAGGATAAATACAGTACTACTCACAACCCAGAGAGGTCCTCCCAGCCAAGGTGGCACGTCCACTTTTCTTTTTCAAACCAACAGGCGCATATTATCCTGACTCTAATGGACTGCAAGGTATCAGTGGACTAAGACAATGGTGTCTTCTCTGTATCATCCCCAGCAACACTTTGACTTTGCGGTGGTTGAGGAGCCACAGCCCAGCGGAGCCGGCTGGTTGATCCACTCCAAAACTCTGCAGAGTTACCTGTCTTTGATTGAGTCCAGCCAGAGAGACGAAGTACAGGAAGCCTGTTGTGGAGTGCTGCAGAATCTCACAGCAAATGAAGGCATTGTAAGAAAAACAATCACCAATAACATCTTCTCACAGCATGCCAAGGGTGTAGCTTTGAGACAGACCGATCGTATTCATGATAGCTCTGTTTAACTGGGAGCTGTGGTCTCTTTAGTCCATGTGGGTTTCTCTATTCAGGTGTCCAGCATCATGAGCCAGACAATAGTTCAGAAACTGAACGGCCTGGAGGTTATCAGTCCCCTTCTGAAGTCAAACAAAGTCAACCTGCAGAGAAACATGGTGGCTTTGGTACGAAACCTGACCAAGAACCCCAACCTGCACAGTGCCATGGGTAAGAAACACATTCAAGACCAGACTTGTTTTCATTCAATAATGTGTCGATTGTCACATTAGAGACATGAATGTACTGATCCTGTGATCATAGTACCTATCAGACACAGAACATCAGGGTCAACACATTAGATTAGTAGATTTAACCATTGTGGATGTGAAGCCAGGAGAGCCCTCCCAGAGCTGCTGGCCATTCTCAGCTCAGGCACCAAGGAAGGGAATGAGTCTGACGACACCCTGGCGATGGCCTGCCACAGCACCAACTGTCTGCTAATGAAGGAACCCGAGATGGGAAAGCACCTGTTGAACAACAAGCTGATAAACTCACTGAATGATCTCAGCCAGAACAGGTAGGTTTACCTGTGGCTAGAAAGACACCAGGACGATGTGGTGCTGCGACTCGTCAGTCCGAACTTAAAACCATTGTCTTCCCTTGTTAGATATTTCCCCAAATCCAGCAAATCTGCAGCACTGCTTCTCTACAACCTCTGGTCAGACAAAG
Organism: Lampetra planeri; assembly: GCF_965212315.1. Taxonomy (NCBI): domain Eukaryota; kingdom Metazoa; phylum Chordata; class Hyperoartia; order Petromyzontiformes; family Petromyzontidae; genus Lampetra; species Lampetra planeri. Next base: position 33,845 of record NW_027613732.1, read on the forward strand.
ACATGCAGAACCTGCTGAAAAAGGTGCGTTGATGCAAAGATCTGTCAGAGTTTGCGATGGTGTCTGTATTTCTTGCCTGTAGCAAAGGACCACACCCCTCGCAGGTATCTGTGAGAGAGAGAGGCCGAAGGAGTCAAGCTCAGGATGTTAGTTAGCGTGACTGAGAGATGTGGCTGAGGAATCCAGTAGCTCTGGTTTGGGGAAAGCAGGATTTTGTTCGCACTTGTACTCTTGAGGTCAAGTCCAACTCATCGTGTTTTAATAAAACGAGCGCAATACAGTCATGTTCAAAGATGTTTCAGTTTGTCAGTTATGTGCAATTATCGGGGTGTAACACTGATTCTCTCATCAATTATTTGTCCTGCAGCAAGGAATGAGTAAGTCCACGTTTGTGAATGACACCACCACGGCAGCACACAGGTCCCTTCAAGTCATCGATTAACCCAGCAGCTTCAGTGGAGCCCAGAAAGTCCACCTGTTCATCTGGGCCCAGCTGATCCTTTCTCATTTCACAAAGATGCCTTACACGTACATTATTCATGCTCCCAAACATGGCTGGAACATCCAGTATTTGATGTTTACGTCCTCTTT
>NW_027613733.1:0-34392 GCF_965212315.1 Lampetra planeri
TGCAGGCCTTTAAATCATTCTGCTCAGATAAAAGTAAAAGTTTCACACCGACAACTGAGTTGTCTACAGTCCGTTTCTGTCTTTGAAAGCGGTCCGAGCAATTTGATGATTCAGTAGAAATCGCTCAGCTCCTTCGTGTTCTCTGTTTTGACCGACTCAAGTTCAATGTTTATGGTTCATCCGTCATTAAGTGTTTTGGGTCTTTAATGGTAGTGTTCTTATAATAGTCAAAATGTATCGCTGACGCTCTGAACAGAGTTCTCACCCACTGTGTGATACTCTCCTTATATCATGCAGGCAGAGTTCAAATGAATGAATGAATGAGTCCAGATTCCTTGATGCTTCATCGACCTGTCTAGCTTCCGCGATCGATGTTTGCTTACTGCTACCTTGAGCGGGATTGATGCTTCTGCCTTGAGGTGACGTGGATCCTACAACGTAGACCAGCACCCTACACCATTGTGAGTGTTTGTTAACGTGTCAGGTTTTTTTTTTACAGCTCTTAGTGTTTTTCTTTGAGTTTAGGCGATGGCGACAGAGGGCGCAGCGGATCTTATTACCGCACTAACTACAACAAGATCGGTATGATATTCCGCTCACTTTTCTGGTCAAATATGAACTTTTGGACTGAGCTGGGAAAGTCACATGACCCAATCACAGTTGTTGCTGTCTGCGTAGAGGGGTACATGTCAAGCTAGGCCATACCCCACATGTCGACGATGGCGATTTGACGGAGGAGCAGAAATGAAGCCGTACATGATGTGATTCTCTCGGCTGAGGCCCAGACAATTACTGGAAGCTCGTTGCTCGTTTACTCCCACACGGCTGGAAGGCAGAGGTGATGCAGCAGCTGTTGCCTGGCATGTTAATGAAACCCAAACACACACCGCACGCCTAAGCAGCTCTGTATCACACTTGTCACACAGAAAAGAGGGCTACTGCTCAACTTCACTGCAGATCAGAAGGCCTCTGCCAAGTCTTTAGGAGCCTGTGTTTGTTACTCTTCCCTGGTACTCGGAGTGGATTTGCATGATTTCCTCATTTGCTTCTCATTTGCTCAGTCGCCCCACAATGAGAGAAGTCAGCTCTCGCAGGTCTCGGAGGGGAAAGCAGCAGAATGGGAGCAAAGTCGCCTCTGTGTCTCTTTCAGCATCCAACTTGCCTGTGGGTTGTTAGAGGCCTGGCGCCATAAAAATGATAGAAGGAAAAGATCTTTGTGTTGTTTAATGCCCCGTGCAAAATGGAACACAATGACGACTATAGAGGAAGAACGCCCGGGACGGTCAAAGTTCAATGTGAGCTCAAAGCCTGTCTGACATCACTGATGGCTGTTTGGACGATATTGATAACTAGCGATGGACAGCTTATTCTTGAGTCTCTTAAAACACTTAAACACTTTACTGCCACCTGCTTCTTTTCAGACACTGTGCTTTTTGTGCTTGTATTCTGGGGTCTTTGTTTTTACATTTTATTTTTAATTAGAGTAGATAAAACTGAATTAGATAAATTGCCGACATTCAACACAAAAACTCAAAGACAAGTGGAAGACATGGTATTTTTTAGAGAAATGTGTGAAAAGAAAAAAACAATCGCTGTCGGAAATAACATGAATGAAACTGATGAAACAAGGAACCTGTTGGGAATGTTGGTTTCTATTAGAACAATTCGATTGTTGAGTGGCACGAGACAACTGGTATTTTTAATTGCAATTACAAATGTAATCTGACTTGACCTGCTTGATGATGCCGCTTAGACCAATGTCTGATAGGTGACCTTTTATTTTGCTATTTTACCCAAAATGAGCTTTTAGCTAAATCTGGCGCCACCAATTAATGTAATTTTACATGGTCCTTCTCATAAATGACATTAAAAAACTTTTGGAAATATAGTGTCTCCATCCTTCTCCTCAAATTCTGTTCTTGCCCTTTGAAGTATTTATCATACCTTAACATTGAAATGCATACGTGACGCAGAAAGGTGGTTCAGAATTTTGAAATATTTTCTCCATCTTCACTGGTAAAATTAAGGAATGAAACCCTACTACTACTACTCTGATGGTAGTCACACTACACCTGCAGAGGAACCCAGCCCCCACTCCTCCGACACACACCCCTGCTGCACCTCGGCAACACACCACTTTCAAAAGCACTCAGCAGCTCCCACCAGCTGAGCCAGATTGGGGGGAATCAGAGGAAAACACAGCTCCACCAGGACAAACCACCACTTCTTTTAGCCAAAATAGCGACTTCAAGAGAGCGAGTACAGGCAAAGGACATACTTGGATGGGAAAGGGAAGGAGGGCAGGGCGGGGGAGGGTCAAACACTCTGTGGGAGGCAGAGAATGAGGGAGCGCAAACATAGTGCTGGTGTTGGCTCTGAGCCGTGTTTGTGTCACTAACAGAAGTAGCCTTGTCTGCCCCCCCCCACGCACACATCCACACCATCCCCCGCCTTGCACTCAGTCTCTCCCAGTTTGCTTGGAAACAGAGTCAAGGGGTGACAGCCTGGATGCTTGGTAACAGCATAGAAGAGGGTGAATTACCCTGGGGGAGGGTGTGTGTGTGTGGGGGGGGTCCTTAGCTTAGAATAGTTTATGAGTCCTTTTCTGAGTGAACCTCCCAGCAGTGGTGTGGATGTGTGGGCTATTTGCAGTTAGCATGTACAAGTGAGCTGCTGCGCTAGCACTCTGTGTTATACCACAGTCTGAGTGAATACTCTGTTCTGATTGGCTGGCAGTTCAGGTCCAGGTCCAATTTTCTAATATCCATCCCTAATCTGTTACACTGGGGATGCAGATTTTAACATTTCTGTCGAGCAGTGGGATGCTGCAGAAGAAAAAGACAAAAATGACAAAAACAGCAGCAGTTGGCGCTGGCTAACACATGAAAACATGAATGAATTGTCCATTTATGTTTCTCTGGCAAATGACCACGGTAGAAGGGGTTAACCAACGCGTAGGTGTGTTTTAAACAGTTTCGAGGTACTTCACGGAGGCAACCACGCACGTCGTGCCTTAAAACCGTTTAAACACACACCTACTTATTTCACTTACACAAGTCCAGTGTAGGATATAACTTCTTACATCACATATCGTGCCTTCACTTCAGCATTACTACTTCTGTTTGACGTAAGCACATTTCAAGCAGCCTGTCCACTCTTTCCATCTTGTGAATTGAAGATCAAATTATCTAATACAGCTGAAGCTCAAGGAACTTGATTATAAAAATAAAAATGCAAAAAGCTCAATGTTTTTTCCTCAAAGGACCAGGTGGCGCAAACTAACCTCCCGAAACAGAAGTTGACTGACGTATACACAGAAGAAGACAACGAAGAAGAACAAGATGGCGATGAATTCATGAAGCTGCAGCTTCACAGCAGCTAGCTCACAGCAAACAAACAGTGGAGAAGAGGAAACGGCAAAAAGCAACGCAAGATGTCAGAGGTTTGTGATTATTTCCAGCAGGAACGTGAATTCACTGCAAAGAAGAATTAGAATAACAAAGACAACGACACTAAAGCACCACTACCAGCTAGTACACCGGACACACGTCAGCATAAACGGAAATGGATGGCGAACCTGATCGTGTGTGTGTGTATATATATAAAATTGTGCTTCTATATATAAAAAAAAAGACATTTCTATCTGATTACTCCATTAATTGATGACAAATAAAACTGGTAAAAATAATTGGTGGTTGCAGCTGTGGTCGACAGGATTTTCAACATGTCTATTAGAGATGCACGATGTGAGGAAAATTGGTGGCGATATTCAGAATGGCTGTAATAACTAATGATAAAAATAAAAATTCAATTAACGGAACTTATTAGAAAATAACAATGTACCATTAGAAAGAGAAATAGCTACCCTTTTTTAAGGCAAATGTGGCCTTAATGATTCACTTTAGTTATGGACAGCTCATGAATCCAGGGACGAATTTGATTAGATTTTGGTGAATTATTTCTCAACGTTTATCATCGATCAGACACTTTTTATGATCAGTTTATTGGACATGCTTTTATAGTGATAACGACAAGATGACTTATCGTGCAGCCCTAATTTCTATTATGACTCAGTTATGTACATAGTGGTTTTTTAGCTTGCTCGTCTCTATTAAGTTTTGAATACACTGCATGTACTTTTGACCAATGGGTGTACGAGTGAAAGTGTTCATTCAGACTGCGCTGTGGGGGAAGGAGCCAAATGTATCCCTGCGTTGTGAAGCATGTTGTCGAGAGCGGATATCTCTGTGCAACAAACCCCCCTTCTGCATGCTTCCAAGCAAAAAAAAAAACAGAAACAAAACAAGCCAAGGCCACACAAGGACTGCCTGCCAACTACTGACAACATTATGCATTGTGTGGCGTTTCACATTCGTACCCGCACCCGTTCCTGAGGCGCTCAGAACATATCAAATTACATTTGAACAGGCCAGAACTGTATGGTAATGACAGCAAGATTTTAATTTATTATGTCCAAAAGACAGATGTACGCGCGAAGCCTTGAAAAGCCAATAACTCTTCTGGAAGCATGCAGGCTACATCCATAAATCTCCTAACTTTGTAACTTATGTCATATAGGGCCAACACTCAGGATTCATTTGTGACAGAGGGGAGAGATTTATTTAACAGTCCGTTAAAATGATTCACTTACCGTCTTCGGTTTCCTGCCACACAATGCCTTCGAGATTAACACTTGTGCCCGGCTCACAGGGCCCCAAGCACTCCGGTTCGGTAGCAAGGGCCACATCAGATGTGTTCACCGCCACCGAGCGTGTCCGGACCATTATCTGCTCACACGGTGAGGCTATCTCACTGTTGCCAACGGCAGCCAGGAGGTGGAGTGGGGGAGGGGCTGGCGTGGAGACCGGAGATTCCATCTGGGGTTGAGAGAGGAACAAACACATGAGACACTCCTGAACCGCCGTGTAAACACATCCACAGCACATGTTGAGGTACAGCTGGTGGAAGCGGAAGTTGCTCCGAGCGCATGGACGACATCCCACGAACGTACGACGGTGATGCTGCTCTGTCCTCAGTGTTACAGAGGGAAGGACATGTGATCTGGTCTGGAGAGACACAACTAGTAATGCAGGTTTTGGCAACCCCCTCCAAACCCCCCAGCTTCCCTCACTCGCACAAACGTGAAACGTGTCACCGGATCGACCCGCAGACTGATTGTTCATTAATTCCCCCGGTTAAAGGGCGAGTTGTGGTAAGGCAGAGGGTCGCCGAGGGTCGGTAATTGACTCCAGCTGTTCTGGGACAGAGATGAAAAGACAGCGGGTCAACATGGCAATGGACAGGAACGGGGAGGAAGGACGGGGGGGGTCGGGGAGCGCCAAGGGATGAATGAGAGCGAGCACTGGAGGTAGGTGATGGGAAGTGATTGGGCACACTTACACTGGACCAAAGTCTACAGGCCAACACGGTTGGGGGGCATTTGTTTATATCATGGTAGATGGGAAAAAAAATATGTGTGTTAGTTGTTAAGTTGATTAACAACACATTCTACACTGGCTGCATGATAAATCATAAATCACTATATGAGTCCAATTGATGATAAATGCGGAGAAATAATTTAGCAGAATTACTTGCTAGTATTTGACCCAACAAATTCACCCCTGGATTCATGAGCGTGCATGCACACACTGTTGACCAATCAGATGACAACCCTGAAACTTGTCTTCATTTGTCGGGTTTGTAAATGGCCGACTGAGAAGAGACACAAACTGAGGAAGAACCTTGTGGTTAAAAAGAAAAGCTCATCTACAATTTGGTAATACTTTGGGTTCCGGAAAGATGATGTGTTGCAAACACAGGTGGTGGGTAAAACGTGCCGAAAAGTTACAATAACATCAAAAGGGAGCATAACCAACCTCCATCACCATCGCTAAGAACTACAGTATGGTGTGTCTAGAAAAATACCAATTTCTTGTTAGGTTGAAAAGGTTATGATTCAGTGTTTCACTGTCAGTTCCACTGACAACAAATAAAACAGTTGTGTGTGCACGAGTCGCTGAAATGGACAAAAATGGAAAGGCGGCGAAAGACAAAAAGAAGTAGTGAAACAAAAACAGCAACAGTTTATACTGACAGATCACACTACTGTCACCATCTTGGACTCTGAACTCGGGGGACATACGACCTTGGGAGGGGGTTTCTTTAGCAACTTCCTGTGCCAGTGACTCAAATTCAAACTTGAAACACACTATAAGTACTCCCAGAAAAAGTACTTCAGTCTACACTGCCTGCTCAAGTCCACTTTCATGCAATGAGGATCGTTTGAAAAAAGTCCTGGGATTGAAGGAGCAGAAGTGGCTGCAAACAGAAACACGGACCTGACGAGCTGCTGCGATCAATTCGGATGATAAACGTGTTTACAGAGTTTGAATCTGCGGCCTGCTGGCAGACGTCCACCGCAATGAAACATGTTTCCCCACCATCGTTGGCCTCGTTAAATCAAAACAGAAAACCAATGATGAGACTGTGCACCGTCAAAATAACGCTCCTGATCATCGAAAGCTATTTAGTTAGTATTTTAACACAAAATGTTGTGAGACTTTCACACAGGACCCCAATTACTTTTCATCAAGAAACACTTTTGTGTCACAGCTAAAGAGGGTATCAGAACCCCTGCCAAGACAGAGCAGACAAGTGTGCACAGATATGTACAGTTCTCAGGTGAGGAAGAACTACCCTAAGGTCAAGGTCGTTTGTTTAAGAAGATAAGAGCACAACTATTTATATTTACGGCACTTCTGCTTTTGTTTTTTTCAGAAAAGGTCCAAGTAACGTTTCCTGTTCAGTTCAGGTCATGCATCATTGCTTATGAGCACAATTCAAATGAAAACAAATGGGTTAAAGAGAGTATTTCCTGTTTCGGTTGGTTGGTTAGATGATGTGACTTATTTGTTATCCACCTGCACACATCTCCAGACATTACGTCAACATCTTCATTTTACTCTGAGTGTTTCCTCTAGGTTTACAGCCTAGGGGAAACCTACAACTATTTTATGATTTGGGTTGTTTTTTGTTCAGGGGGGTCGGTGCACATGCTAACCTGCATGATAGTATCCATGTAAACTGACTGCCTCATCTACCCATTTGTATATGCACTGTATGTTGGTCCAAATGTCCTTAATGTTATTATTATAGTCTATTTCCATTGACTATATTATTATGTTTTCAAGTTATTTCCCATTTTCCCCAATAATTAACTATTTGGAGGATCATTTTGTGGGAAAATGTGGGAGCGTTTATTAAATGACTTCTGTTTTGACCGTCATTTGACCATTGAGGGGTGCCGTAACTCCAAATGAAAATCTGAAATAAACCAATACGTTTCTACAGATAGACATGTGTGTGGGTATGAAAATCAGCCATCCTGTTCTACAGCTGTACACGTGCACTCCTGCATCAACAATCTCCAAATGAAGTTCCTCATTCAGCTCCTTGATTCATAAACAGAGATGCTTTCAAACTCATCATTGTTGATGATGAGAGGAAACTGGGTGCCAACCACTGGGGCTAACAACACTGCATGCAGTTTACTCGCAAATCACTACTTAGCATAGATGCTTGCTGACAAATCACTTTACACTTCAGTCATTTTTCCACTTTTCCACTGCAAGAAAGTCAGTTTAATACTGAGACTGGAAATGGCTTTTTAATGTAAAGCTCTGCAGTAAATTTAAATGTATACATTTAGAGCAAATGAATAGTCAAGCGGATTCATTTCATTAATCTTCAACATCTTTTCACAGTCTTCCTGAAGTGTATATGTATTTTTTGATGAATTCTGAACGAATGAACTCTGCATTTTTATCAGGTGTATGTATTCTAAGGGGGCTTTCACACCCAAAGTCTGAGCCGCAAGAGTTGTTACTTGAGCAGAGAACTTCAGTGACCTTCAGTCACGTCCAAGATCCATATCTTAGAACCGCAATTCCCTCTGACATCACAGCATGTAAATAGACACCAAAGAGTGTGCTGTCACTGCAGTAGACACACAGATAGCTGGGATTCTATTTCACAGGGCCTCTGGATGATTTGTCAGTGGTGAAAGGCGACGGGAGAAGTCGGAGCAGCTTTGACGGAAAGCCTCCACCAGGAGAAAACCTCCAGCAGCTCCTGGAAGTTGAGAACAGCCGTGTTGCTGTCATTATGGTAATCCCATTTGCTCTCTTGCATTAACCGTAATGACAGTAACTTGGATGTGAAGTGCAACCTGTCACCTTTCAGGGACATTCAACGTTTTCTTCTTGTCCTAGGTGACACCTCAGCTTTTGGTCACCATGGAACGTTTTCTGCAAATAGCCACGTATTTATTGTAATCTAAAGTATGCTAGCACGAATTCAGCGTCATGACTCATACTTCCACGTCAAGTAAACTGAGTCTACGCATTGTGCACTGTGACTGCCCTCTACCCACCAATGGTTCTCAAGGAGCTCCTCAACAAGGACCCTCTGCTCCACTCCCTCCTACAGACACTGAAGACCGGACAGCGCACCATGGGCCATCGAGCCTTCTGCTCTGCTGCTCCCAGTCCGTCAACCATCTGAGGGCTTCACATAGGTTTGTAGGCTACTAATGTAACCTAAAAACCCACCTGTTTTCTGGAACTTTTAATGTGTAGCATAGTTTTTAAATCCTGATTTTAACCTGCAGCACCTTTTCAAGAATATGTCAGGTGCATTAGAAATAAGTCATTATTATTATTATGGCAATGTCTCACTGATGGTGATTGTTACATCACTTGGAGCGACACTGCCAGGCTTGCCCAAAAAACGCAAATTTGTGAGCTGAAACCGGAGCAGGACATTTTTACCCATCTACTTGGAGTTGCTGCAGTAACAGGATGCACTGAAGTACACAAAACAACAACAAAATCCTGACAACCGACGCAGAGGTATAGATGAGGCTTGCGGCTCCTGATGGGCGAGTTGGCGCCTGGCGTGGCAGCTTCTGCTGTGTGTGTAAACGGGTGAATAAAAGGAAATATTGTAAAGTGCTTTGGATACAAGTGCTGTATAAATGTTCCATTTACCATTTAATAGTGTTGACAGATGGGCACTTGCAGAGACCGCAGATCTCTGCCAACACTAATGTAAATAAATGCTTTTTTCCCAGTGTAAAGATACTGACTTCTGCTGACAACCCTGCAATAAATACGGTGAGAAATGTCTCAGTGCTTTATGTTACGAACAAACACGGACCCAAACATGTCGTCCATCTGCTGAAAAAATGTCTGTGGGCCATTTCGAATGATATAAATCTCATTTGTGGTTTTCTTGGTGCTCAAGGATTTGTAAGGAGAGCAGTGGGCAGGAGAGAGTTGGGCCTAACTATCGGTTTCTGATGCATGATGTGGTCAAGCTGCGGACTGGCTGAGTCAATTAGACGGGACAGGTAATCCCCTGAGCTGTCACTACACGCTGCTCATGTCCTATGAAGAGACGCGTACCAGACCACAGCACACACCCGCTTCCCGAGTGACAGCACATGTTGAGCGCTGCATTCAGTTTCAGCCAAAGCCACCGAGAGACTTGATCTGTGTCGACAGGGACCAGGAGGAGCCGGCACAAGAATGCCCTTGAAAATTGTTTAAAGGTGAACTAACTACAGGGTGGGTGACCAGTAACTTGTTTTTAACAACATCAAAAGGGGGTCACGTCAGGAACTGAGCCCACGATTGTGGGATGGAGGACAGTGCTTTGTGTATTCGCTCAGTCAAAGTCTTTGGTTTGGTTGAAAATACTTCCACAACCTGCTCCTATTTCACAAGTACTTTTAATTAGGGAGTTACTTTTCACCCACTTTTATGTCTATATTGTTTAACCAAGTAGTTGCTGCGATACTGGTGATTATTTATGCTGAAAAGGTGTTTGAGCGAAGCAGCAGCAGACAATTATGCAAATGTGATTTGACAAAAATGAAATATGTAATGTGAACTTTGGCAATATGTAATGATAATTTTGTGTTTTAAAAGGGTCTTAATTTCACTTCTGCATCTACTTGTTCATGTAGTGGATGGAACAGTTATTAGTCTAATTGCTATTTGTATGTATGCGTGTTTGTGTGTGTGTATGAACCCCTTAAAGCTGAGCCAATGCTTTGCTCGTGTTAATGTGGACCGAAAGAAAGAAAAAAGAAAGAAAGAAACATCACTCTCACACAGTGGTGGACCCATTATTTTCCGTACTAGCACAAAATAATGAGGACAGAACAACAGAGATATGCTTGAACAATGGGACTCTTTTTCCTTTAATTCTGTCAAGGAACGATTTCCACTCTCGGGCTGAAGAATAGAAACCCACACAGTAAAATGCCTGACGTCTTGTCCGAGGTTTTCAAAACCCACATGTGACTGAACTACACCGACTTGGCAGATGACTCCAGGCCCGGCCCAGCCCCTTTAGTGGATGCCAGATCGTTAGATTTCTTCCCCGTTCGCAAGACTTCAGAGATTTTTCAACTCTTCCTCCAAAACCACAATGCATGAGTGTCACGCAAGCCTTGTGCCTTGTCCTTGACTGGAGCGCCATGCCAACTCAAGACTACTGTTTGACTGGATCACGGGATTCCAATGAATCCTTGACTGGGGTTGAACACAGCTCACAGTGCTGACAGAGGAGGAACTCCAGCGATCTCAGACACTGGCCCTTCGTGGACATGCACCTTCGCTTCAGCTCTAACTTTATCAAAGGAATGGAGGAGAAACGAACCGAATAAATGTCGCAAACAATAACAGGAATAATGTGTTTTCTAATGTGTCTGTTCATTCACTCCATTACCAGTCACAGCTAAAGATGATCAAATCGTGCAAATAATGACCAGTGACAACATGACAAGTACTTTTTTTTTTTTTCAAGCTTGAAGTTTACAATCAGTCTTTGAAATGGTTATGAGTCTAACATAATTTTCAGAAATGAAACGTCATGGTGGCCAAAGAAATGGACGTTATTTCTATGAGTGTCCCCAACAACTCCTGTCATCAGTGTTATGTATGATATAATAAGTATGTACAATACACAGATCTGTGTATTGTACATACAAGTGTGTAACTTTTGTATGGACGTGGACTGGTAGCTAAGTTCCCAAGTCTGGGTTGTTTACTCACACAAAGGGGAGTGAGGGGGACCAGAAACTCACGTCTTCAAACAATTTACAAGTCCAGTTGCCTCCCAAATAAGGTATGTTTTTAATGTAAAATATCTGCCAATCAGAGAATTCTTCTGAAAAAGTTGCGTTTATTTACTCAGTGGGAATGGTAGCGTTGTTTTAATAGGCGAGTGTGAACATACTAACAACATCTTATCACTGTTTGTACATTCACACACGACTTCTGCTACAGATCTCAAAGAATGGCGTGCGTCACACACATGTCGCTGCCTGAAACAGATTCTCCGTCTCGCCTGCTTACTCCAGTTCCACTGACTTATTATTGGACTTTTCCTCTTTTGAAGTTATTTTAAAGCAGGCTGCGGTGTATTTAAATACCACTAACGCTAAATTAGACGCTCACTGAGACACTAAATAAACACAGAGAAATCACAAATGGATTTTTTTTTCCATACCAAAAGCATAAACCTGCATTAACCCTTTCATCCCGAAGGTATTAGTACATAAACAATTGGAATTACACAACTATTTGTGCCATCAGAAAAACTAGTAAACTAAAAGCAGACAGGTTGCACCTCAAAGCCAAGAGAAATAGATTCATTTGCAGCGTTCTTAAGTGCATGTGAAATGTTATTATTTACTGTAGAACTAATAAATTACCTGTGTGGGATGATAAATGTTAAACCAACATCATTGTAAAATGTAAATGCGGCACAGGAGGCGAAATGTAATGCGAACATACCTTCAGGGCACTGAAGCGCGCTGTTAACCGAACCTGCTTGTTAACATACCTCAGATGTGTTAATACCTGACAACATGAGAAATTCATAACTTTTAATGATGTTTTTCTCAATGAATGAGAATTATTATGCTCCTGTGAACACAAGTCTCCAGCTGCTCCAGGGAGCTGGTAACGGGGCCAAACCGAGTATGTTTTGATGGACTGCGTTGGCTAAAATAACACCAATTAAACTCCAATCCTTTCTTCACTGTAATTTACTCCTCTGTTAAGGCCACTGCTGTGGTGCTGTTCGAGCAGACACTCTGGCTCTGCAGTGCTTCATTTTAAGTGGGGAAAATAATCTGAATCGCCGCAGTTCTGTTTTCGTTTTCAGCCAGCTAGCTGACCATCACTTTTCCCGGTTAAGAGGCCCAAGTCACCAGTGGTCCATCATGTCAGCTGTCACCAATGTTAATTTGGTGAGTAACTTGACGACAGGGCCAAAATTAAACACTGCAAGCACTGGGTGTCGGGTTTTTGTCCTATCTGCAGGCCAAAGACTTTGTGCGGGACGAACCGTCACTTTAATGCCAGTTTTATGACGCCTGGGAGAGCTTTCGGGATGTGACACAAAACTAGAATCCTTTACGACAAGAAGGACACCTAACGTGATCTCTTTGCATTACAAACTACAACGAAGCTAAACTGGCCATTGTTTTGAACAACAAAACACAAAATGTAATTGTTTCTGAGAAAAGGGACCTTTAGTCCGAAGTAGTTCATGAAGTGCTCTTCCTTGGCTGACCTCGGCGCTCCTGCTTCAATGATACAGTTCTTTTGTTTTCCAGCAGCAAAGCCTGTGAACATCATACTGAGGTGGAAGGGTTGCAGGGATTACTGACAAAGCGTGAAACAGTCGGAGAAAGGGCACTGCTGAATCCACACATTGAATTCACTGCGATCTGAGCCTCAGCGTCCAACTGGTCGAGGCAGAAGGCCATCCTCGAGTAGCCTTGGACCTGCCTGAGGTGTCTAAGTCTGGAAAAGGATGGTTTTTTTCCCCGCCTCTGTCACTAAGAGCTGCTCATGTCAATGTTGGGTCTCTATTAGAATGGTCGGTATGCTACGCGTCATGAGCTAACTGTTACCCTGGTTAGCAGAACCACATGCACCACAGATGCTTCCAGTGTTTTTTTCTCCTGCTCTGTAGCACTTTGAGATTCCTCTAACATAAAGTGCATTACAAATGTAATGTATTATTATCAAATATACACACCATTCAGCCACGATATAACTGAGAATCAACAGTCTAATATGCACGTTACCACAACAATGTGGGGCTAGCAGACAGAGAAACATTAATGACTGGATTCAGCTGGAAAACGGCCTCGTCTTCACTGCAGCAACAAAATCACTCAGAAAATCTGTGAAATTAAACATCTGCCATCTACTGACAACCAGTAATAATAATGCATATGAATCCACTATAGTGCATTTCTGGACACTCAAGGATGCTTTACATTGCAGATATGCGCCAATGGTCATTCACATTTATGACAAAGTGTTCTTTTTTCTCACACATGGGTCTGTTGCTGCTCATTTGCCACCACCATGTAGTGTGTGTGTGTGTGTGTGTGTATATATATATCACCTTCTGTATATATACATACATATATATATATATATATATACACACCTTCTGTATATATACATATATATATACACCTTCTGTGCTTCCAGCACCACTGAAAAACTGATACCGTGACTTTTTATAGACAACTGGCATCATCTTCTGTGGCGTCCCTCGGTGCTGTAGGTCCATTGGGAGGGCAGAAAACAGAGGGTTCCACCCTCCAGTTCATGCTAAGGAAGCTAGCCGCACACTTACAAAGTGTAAGCTTAAGATAATGGGACATGATCAGAGTCGTTTCAGTCAAAGACTCAGGGAGTTAAATAAATGAAAAGTGGTGTACCTGATGGTCCATTTTCATCTGAAGGCCCCCAGTACAGAGGCCCATGTTCTGACACTTCACATTGCATTACACTCGTTTTTAATGATTCAACACGAGCTCTATGTTCTCAAATGGAACAGAGCGAGATGAGACAGATACAACAGCTGCAAATGCAGCAGCGAGTAAACCTCAGCCTCGCCGCTCGTAGCAACAGCTGTAAATTACAGCTGACAAATTGTACCAGTATGCCGATATGCAAATAAGAGCTGCTACATTACGGCTGCTTTTGATTAATGCTGCTGGAAACAAAAGAACACAAAGCGCAAGCTCTTCAGAGAGCATGAAAGGCTTTACCTGCACAGACATCTGCACCGGATGATGAAAGAACACACATTAGTAGGAGTAAAAGATGGCTTCATGGCAGGAAGAAACAGTGATATAAAAAGACAGAAGGCACGAGGGACCGCAGGGGAGAGGACTGAGCCAAGATAAGTGGAGCTTACCAATTTGCTCACTTATGAGGCAGTGGCCTGATTTACCCAGTAAAGCTAAAACCTCCTCAAAGTTTTGGGAACTACTGCATCAAAAAACGCAGTTTACAAGCTGCTGGACTGTCCGAGCGGGTGATTTCCACCCAATTTTAATATACCAATTCTTTATTGTATCTACATCAATAGATTCCTTGACCAAGGAAACGTGTGGTTCCTTCTCACCCGACCAAAAACAAACCTCTGTCCCTGGGTGGGCTCGAACCACCAACCTTTGTTCACAGCCTAATATGTCTGCACCAGAGACACACCGCTGAAATTATTGGAAGATCCACATATGCTAAAAAAAACAACGGCCCAATCTCAAAATGATAAAGAATTCCTTTAAAAATTCCTGGATGGAAATCCAGAACAATACCAACCTAACTAATAATTTATATACATAGCTGTGTGTGTGTGTATACATATACAATTATGTAGGTCTGCTATAGCAGACTCACATATTGTTATTGTTTATAATAATCTAATAATCTATAATCAATTGTAATAATAATAATAATAATAATTGTATACTTTGCCAGGCTAATAATAAAAAATATTTATTTACTAGTCAACATGAACAAAATGAAGGAAAAGAAGAAATAAAGCTCAGGTCATGAGTTGTGTAACAAGGTTGCTAATTTACTGTATTTATAATTAATTCTTTAATAACTATTTGACTATTAGTGACAAAGTCATGTTTTTATGATCAATGAATATATTAGATTACAAGGAAGGAAGGAGGACAACAATATTGGGTAGAAATCACTCTACCAGTGCTTTTCTAATTGTGTCTTTAGTTTGTTACAATGACACAGAACTGTTTCATGTGTTGTCAGTGGAAATGTTATGATGGTGTACTTGAAATAATGTTTATCATTTAGCGTCCGCCCCCGACCAATGTTGTGATGAAAGTGGAACAGAAACAACACCAGGAAATGATATTAGGAACACTGATACAGCTGGAATCCACTAATAGTTTACAATTTCCTGGATTGTCAGGCAGGGTGCAGCTGAATACAATGACAAAAACAACACAAAAAAACACAGCTGACAGGTTGTGAGACAACGTCCTCCAACCATGGAATTCCACAAACTCAAGCACAAACAGCTGAAAGTACTCTCACACTCTGACTTTTCTTATTCAAAGGGGTGTTAAACGTGTTCAGCACTTCGGCCTCAAGCAACACACTCAATAACCAGTTAGGCAGGTGTGGAGAGCGAAAGTGTCCCCCGATAGTACCAGCTTGACTCTCGGTAACAAATTACCCAACTAACGAGGTTTGACATCATTTATACCTGCTCACAGACAGTGGCTGGATGCCTGGATGCCTGGCTGACACCGGCCAGGTCCAGTGATGCACTGCTCCTTGGTTTCCAGTGACCTTGTCAACCTTATTCTTTAGCTTTCTATCCTCGGCTCAGCCCGCTGCCTTCAGCCTACGCGTGTCATTGTTTCTCAGAGGACAGAGTGGGGGTTGGGATGTAAGTGCATTAGCGACGGCTCGTGTCGTTGGGACAAACAAGCATGGAAACTGAACATCCCTTTCTAACCGACTGCTGAGACGACGTGGACACACAAAGCAGTTTCTTTGTATAGATGAATATGGATTCACCACCACAGACCCCACGATACAAAATTAACTTGACATGGTGATGTTCAGTATTTAAATTTTGCATCTAATTTTACATTATATACATACATATATTTAAATTTGTTTTTAACAGCACAGTAACATCTGTTTCTAGTCTGTTGGTCACATTCTTCCATTTCTAACAACAACAACAAAATAAGCATAATATAAAATGATAGTACTCAATGAAATGTACATTTTCATCTTCATAGTCCAATTAACCTAAAAACAACTTGTAGTCTAATAAACTTTTGTAGTACTGCTGCATTCACATGGAATCAGGGAAACGGGACAGACGTGTTGGCTGGAACGGACCCATGTTTCCATGGCGATGTATTGTTTACAGTAAATCAAATATAAAACATACATTGTTGTGTATTATTTCGTGTTATTATCAATAACAATAAATATGTTACTATGAAATAAACGACATCACTTGTGGTAGTGACGACGCTAAACGTTAAAATATTTAAATTGCAGCGTCGGTTTGTCTTGGCCAGCCTCACCAGTGGTTTTACCGTCCTCTCGTCTACTCAAATGACATCTGGTTTGTTGTAATACACAGAAAAAAAGACACAGCTTCAATAAATTTGAGAATCCAATCTTTTGAACGTCTCTTTTAAACGAATGAGTCCCGGGTCACAGCTGCAATGAGCCATTGTTTTATATGTAAACTTCATGTTTTGTAATTAGTAAGCCGAAGGAAATAACAATCACAATACAGTACACAAAGGTAGGCAGTCTTTGTAGTCTTTTGAACGTCTCTTTAAAAGGAATGGCTGCTCAAGATCCGACTCCCTTCAAAGAGCCATAAATGTCATCTCTACAGTAAATCAATCAATAAATACATGAATGTTATTTGCTATGTCTGCATTGATACAACAGTTCCATGCAGTTTTACCCCTATAAAATACAGGCTGGATTATTAGTCTGACTGTACTGTGTACTGTACACGAGTATTTACGACTTCACATATTGATAGCAGATGGGACCAGAGTTGCAGGGCTCTATCTCCAAATTCCATTGCCCAGAGAAGCATTTACTTATTAGAGCAAAAATAAACTGCTGTTGGCCTTTCTTTCCAGAACGCTCGGTGACAAACAACATTTTAATGTTCGCAAATTTTATACAGGCAAAGCAAGTTGTTATTCAGGCTGTGAGATTCCCCAGAGCTGCTCACCTCCAACTATTTATAGATGTTCTCTGTGAGTCTCTCCTCGGTGTCAATTCTCTCCTGTGGGTGAGGCACCTCTCCAAACATTACAAAGATAATCCTTAGACACACATCGATGAATGCACAACAGACCCATATCCAATTACTTTCTATTGTTTCGCATCACTTGGACTGACGTCACACACTCAAACAAAACAGACCGATGAGGAGCTAAACCTGGTGGCAGATTAACTCCATAATTAAATATTACAGGGAACCTGTGAGGCAGTCAATAAATGACCTGGAAACTGAAGCTTCTCAGGTTGAAAAGTACACAATGATGGTTTTTATTCCACCTGGGTGACATGAGGAAAAGACGTGGTGTGCAGCTTTCCGCTGCTTTCGCAGTAACTCGCCCGTGCAGCTCAATAGAAAAGGTGAAAGAAGCTCAGGCTGCAGTCAACCGTCCCCTGGGCAGGTTCCTTGTTCTCTCTGAGCAAATATTTAAATGATGTACTGAATTATATTTTTACTGCTCCTTATCTAAGCAATTACATATAAGAATCTGAAGTCACCTCTGACTCAGCAGTATAAAATAAGATACCGGCACTCATTCATTTGGGTCACTCTTCCACCATTTTCCACTTCCTAACCTCTATCATGACCCCCCAAATCTTTTTCTCAAGAGCCTGAAGCTCCAGAGCACCACTTGTTGATATGGCTGCATTTGAAAACAAATCAAAAATCCACTCTTTGACTCTGAGTAGAGCTCAGACTGTAGTGGAAACAGAGGCACCATGTCCGCAGCTGCCCGCGCACGCATCCATTTTGAAATATAAACCAGACCCAGCACGTTATTTCTGCTGCATATCGAGTATTCACAAATAACAGATGTGCTGTTTCGCTGTGAGTTCTTATTTATAGCAGATTTTCCACCACCCTGAAGCTAAACTCCCTCGTCAAGCTCTCGTAGGGTCTGACTGCAATCTGACGGCCTCAAATACATTTACTGAGTTCTGATCCGATCTCGGAGATTCCGAGTGAAAACCGTTGTTCTTGTTCCACTTTCATCGAAACGTGATAGGTAGAAGGAAAATAAAAAAGGTGCTAGTTCGTAGTTGATGATCACCACAATTTGTGGAATTCCACCTACTACAATGTAACACCATTCCCACTGACAACGTTGCCTGGAGACGAGTCACTGAAATGGACCAAAAAAAAGACTTTGAGATGATATAAGCTTCGCCTCAAACCGGCGGCGCCATGTCCTAGTAAGTAACTATCTGTGCGTTACAATTTTAATTGGACAGTCCAACACAAAACACTATTCATGCATACTCTTGGATTGTAATGTTCATAACATGTTTCTTTTTCATTTTACTTATATTTGATCTATCTAAATAAAGAAATGAAAAAATAAATACAAAAATAGCAAGTTTATCGAAGTATTTTAGAGCTTGATTAGCACCAGCATGTTCAGTGATAATGACCCCCTCTCATACTGTTCTTTCAAAAAAAAATTAAGAGGCAAAATTGTGGTTTGCAAGTAAAAAAAAACAACAAACTTGCAGCATGCTGGATCTGAAATACCACTTGCTCACCAAGCACACAGCTGACTGTTGACTGTGAGATTACACAACGTTTTCTCCGTCTCCTAGCGCCTTCTTCACAACCGTTAGCGGTGTCAGTGGAGTCTTCTGAGAGCGCAAATAGTTGTGTAATTACGGTAATCACAATTAATTGACTGACAGTCCTGGCAAAACTGTGTCACAGTTAACTTAATTTCCAATCGATGGGTTTCTTTTTTACACTTTACACTGTGTTGTAATCATGTTGTGCATGTCTTTTTATTTTCCTTTTATGTGTTATATATACCTTTTTATCTGAACCATGAATCTGTAATAGCGCCAGTATATTATTCATGTTTCAAATTTTTGATCTGTTCATTTCTGTATATTTCTAGTTAAACTGTTTCGACTTTGCTGCTTCTTGTCCAGTTTGGATCTTTGGACAGTGGACAGGAGTTTCACCAGGTATGAATCAAGTTCTTATCTAGTCAGTGACTGTTAAACATGTTTTACTGTGCAGCTGTGGACTGAAGAAGGAGCTGGCAGCTCCAGTTGACCTCTCCTGCTCCGCCTATATCGTGTTTGTCTCATAAAGGGGGTGTTCACCATTACCGAGTGCCAGACGTTCCTGGGCGACAGCTCTATAGACTTTCACACCTTGAGACTCATTGGGGCAGTGGCTGCTGCGGCTGGCGTCACATGACATTTCAACACTCACACTGGTGGGAGGGGAGAATAATTGAAATGGCAGGTCAGTAGAAAAGCGCAGCAGGTTCAGTTACACCACAGTTTTTCTCTAATCCACATGGCTATTCTGTGACTTGTTTTGATAATTATAGTCTGAAACGGAGCGGAGTGAGGAGGTATGCGCGCTCTCTTGGCCTGAAAAGCATCCCACAGCCGGCTGACCTGGAAATAAATCTACTTTAGCAACTATCACGATCAATCTTTGCGCTATGGAAACAGACTGAAATGTCTCAGCGGTGCACTTCATGACAGCAAAGCCAGCTTGAGACCTCGAACGTCCCTGAGACACTAGTTTAATCAGAGTTCATGTGGCGACGTGTCAGCACAATGCGGCCGGCCACTTGACTGCAACCGCTGGTGAGGGATAGCTGAACAAATTAAACCTCGGTGCCCATCAGATCATGCTAAGCACGACTAAGTCGGGTTGCAGTGTTGTCAGCGGAGCGGGAGTAAAGTGAAACCGGGCTACAACACGCGAGATGTCCCCTTCTCTTTGCCAGCTGCTTAGCAAAGGTCTGCTGCTCTCAGCCAATGGAGTTTGATGACCTTGTTAGTTTGAGTGCCTAATCTGCTAATGCCCTGATAAAAATAAACAGTCAGTGCAGTCGCTGCAGCCCCTGCTCCTCCTTCCTCCCCGTCTGCAGCTGCTATCCACCAACGCAGATGATACCGCCGTCTTTATCTCTCCTATGAACTTACTGTCAAACCGACAGCGAGGCATTTGTCTTTGAGCTAGCGACAGACAAGGCCAAAGATAAATGCGCTGCCATGAGGACTGCGCTCTCGTTTCACATATTCTAGGGCTGATTGATAACAGAAACACAGGTGATCTTTAGGTTTTATTTATAGGTTTTATTTAAGTTTTGCAGCTGATAACTGTTAGCATTCCGTGATTTAATGCCTAAGTCTCTATAAAAAGAACACAATCATAATAAACCCAAAACACTGAACTGATGTTTTCAAATGCTTTTATCATGAACAAACCCACTGCTGCTGATACAAAGTTGTAAGGATGACAACAGCTTTCACCGGCGTCATCTGGTTGGTCAATAGTGTGTGTGCAAATCTGATAAGTCAAATACGAGTCATATTGGTGAATTATTTATCCTCATTTGGACACTTTTTACGATACGATACTCTTTAAGATGAATTATTGTGCGGTCTTATTAGTTATAATAAGTGTTCATTGCACTAAAGGGGCATAAATTAACTCTTTCCCACGTACCAGTGAGCTCCATAAAGGACAGTCAGGCATGTTCAATGAATACAAATATGCTAGACAAAGATCCCAGCAGACAGTGAAGGAGCACAAGTAGTAGCATCCTTGACTAGACCGAGACGAGGCAAATCATGATGAAGGGAGATGTGTGTATTCACTGAAGGTCATGTAGCGCAGCAAATAAACCTTGTAGCTTCAAGGTATTTCAAATGTGCCATCATCAACCGACAGCCAAATGGGATGTTCCTGAATAACACGTAGTAATACATCCAGTGACGATATTAGAAATACACCACATGCACACAACTGTGACATATGACCAAAGCGAATGGACTTAAAAGATGACTTTGGCTTCAAGGGATGCATAACCCTAATGGACATGATTAAATATAATTAAGTTTTCCAGATGGACAGAGAGGCCCCACTTACCAAACCTAATTGAATGTGCAAGCTCAGCTCATGGCCAAGGACTAAACAACTCCCCTGCCTCCACTCCAAGGAAGAGCTCATTTCTGCATTAACTTCACCTTTACTGATCCACTTAAACACTGCGGCCAATCCAAACAGTTTTGGGAGATTTGGAAGAAAGAGAAGGACGTTTATTTCACCATAATAGTAAACAGGAGTGTAATTGTCCATTCTTGGCTTGAATGTGTAACGCCGAGTCAGCACGATGGCCACATGGACCGGATCAAATTGCTGGGGAATAATATTTATTCTTTAACACGCCAAGCCTCCTAAACCCCTCATCCTGTCTGTGCCCCAGTCAAAAACATGGGGACAATTACAGAATGTCTAACGGATATTTTTAGTGCAAAATGACATCCCAGCTGTATTAAGGAGACGTAACGGTGCAATCTGCACAAACACACGTTCAAACATGTTTGTCAGCGCATGCGTGTGCTTGTTTACAGCCAGCAGTCGTCGTGGACATGGACAGTTTAAGTTCCACTGAGTACAACTGTGTCTGCGTCATAGAGAGGTGCCATAGATTCCATTTTGTTTTTATATTTCTTCATATTTTACATAAGTGCATGATGTAAATAATGTAACAGTGTATGTTTGTAATTCTGTTAATACTGTGCCAGGTTGTTTTTTAGTATTTTGTACCTGTGTGCTTCTTAATTATTAATATTATTATTAACTATTGCTGCACCACATAATCAATAGAGTACTTCTATCTATATATACATGTATCAAACTGTATCAGTTATTTGACCAAAAAAAAAACACACAAAAGAACACATTAACATGCATCGGCCAAAGCACATGACATACAACCATATTGAAAGAGCCAAAAGCCCTGAGGGGTTATCAGACGCTCGTGCTGAAATTTATCCCATCTTATTCCAGCTCCACAAACATGCTGTTTAAGTTCAACTCCGGGAGAAATGTGTCTGTACATATTCAATGGGCACACAGAGAACATTATATGTCCACGAACAAAACCGCTGAGCTGGGTTCTTGCCCCAACAGACGGTGGAGCAAAGTCCGTTATCAACCCCAGATAGCAGAAGCAGCATCTGTCCATCCTTCAATTCGTCTGCTCAGACATGCTAAGTCCCAAGGCGCAAAACAAAAAGTCAAACACAATTTGCATATATTCTCTTACTCATCGATCTATCATGCCTTCCTTTTACTCGCCTTATGATTTTATCACACAACAGTTGTTTTTCTAATTATGAGTACCAAGTACCTGCTCCACTGTTTCCATCTGATCCTTGGTTTTCACCCTCCATAAATACCAGTGGACCAATGATCTACTGACATTCTGTTTTGAATATGGACACCATTTTATGCTAAAAACCAATTCTACCTTCTGGTACAAACAAAGCAACCTGAACCTGAAACTTGTCCCAATGAAACTAATGACAAACCTGTGTAAACTGAAACTAAAATCACCCTGTTTGGATGGCCTTCTTGCTGCCGCTTCTGAATTCCAAAGAGGTTCATTTTGGGCCTCTAGGAACACTCCATGAACCGTCACAAAGGGAGTAATAACTGGTAACGTGTGAGCCAAGTGAAATCCTGATTGAAAATAAATAACTAAAATGTCCTCCATTTTATCTCTTCATAACAGACACATAAAAAGCCCAACTGTGAAGTGAGAAGAACACTGTTAAGACGAGTGACTGCTTCTATCTACACCACTGCTTGTGCATTCAAGGACAGTGGTGCAGTCTCCATTGAGCATATCAGTATTCATACGAGAGCGCTGCTGTGGCAGGGGTGACTTTGTTGCATGTGGTACTCGTTGAAGGAAAGGAAACAGCATGAGAAAATCAAACCTTTGGTACACCGGAGACTATAAAAACCACTAGCGTGCAGCCAGCTTTGCAAGAGCTGTGTAAGCAGAAGACACGCATTTATCACACAAAGCATTAAAGGGTTTAATGCAGTAAATCATGCAAATACAAGCAATTTATGGGGCAAAGCCATCAAATATTTATATTGTGAGTTGTTTTTTTGCTGTGCTGGGAGGAGGGAAAAACTTGAAAATGTACCAGGTGTGGTGTGTTGTTTCAACACGATGTCCAGAAAATAACCTTTCACACAGATGACAGTGTCATTGTTATCATAATCCTGATTTATCTGCAAGTTCAAGAACTGCATTACTGCAGTCTGGTCGTGAAAACGGCATCTATATCAAGACTTCATTTTCACCCCCCACAGCAAAGGCATCACTCAGTGAGGAAGGACAGCATGAGCCAGGGGTGTTTGTGCACTTAATGCAAACAGATTTGATTTATTTATTTCTCTTGAAGAGCATCAGATTGGAGTGGGGGATTTTCGGGACTCAGTGCTGATGAGGCATTACGTTGTTGGACAGAGGCCCAGGTCGGTGAGCCACCAGACACTTTGCCCACTTAAACATGAAGACCTACAGTGTGATACTCAGGGAATAAGAGTGACCAATGGCTACATCAAAGCAATGGAGGCTCGTGTCCTCTTTACACAGCCTAAAAACCATCCTAATTACTTTCTTTTTTTTTTGTTTTCATTTTTCTGGAATTCTTTAAAATATGATTTCAATAACATGACTCACGTAAATGCGTTTTACAGGAAAACTGTATATCCACAAATTCAATGGTGTTGCTATCTCATTTTCCCACATCTGCAAATCTGTGTGATTGCCAAATATCTAAATATCATTTACATTATTTCTGAACACTGTTTAACCCCAAACAGTATTGCTGTGATAGTTAACATTAGCATACTTCAGAGTACCATAATCACGCAACTATTTTCAGAGAAGTTCTGGAAAGCTAAGACGCAGCACTCAGAAGGAGCTAAGAAGGAGAAAACATCGATACCATTCGCTTTTCAGCTTTGCCGAAAGCTTGCAAATTATTACCGTAATGACAGCAGCATGGCTGTTTTCAACTCCCAGGAACCAATGGATGTTTTCTCCTCCCAGCTCCCTCTTCATACCAGGTGGAGGAACCCAGTGACACTTCTCAGCTTTCAGGAACTGTTGCATATTTCTGACATCGCAAATAGTCAAAAAATTCCGATATTCCAAAGTAAGCTAGTGCGAATGTATCGCTGGTGATACATCAGTGTTTAAGGGTTAAAGCTATTCTGACAGCTACACAGTGCAGAATCCAAGTATCCAACGAGTCAGAAATGTAGGACATTGTTACCAAAAGATAGATGTGCTCACCCTTTAATTTGTATTGCTGGTATAATTCCCCTTTGAAACTTTTTTTTTTGGGGGGGTGAATTAAAAAGGCAGTGCACTCAAAGAGTGAAGAGAAGGGAGCGGGAATAATCACAAGGGCCTCGCTGTCTATGTGGATTAGAACTGGAAGGAAAACCCTTTCATCTCAGATGTGTTCTTCCAGAAACGCACTCGCACGCACAAACACAAGGCAGCCTCAAATGCACACTCCTCTCCACACACAGACCTTGATGTTGCTTTTTGATATACAAAAGAAGTAGTCGTTGAAGTAGTCAAAAGAAGTAGACGGACAAAGTTTGAAGATGTTTCATAAAATACTCCTTGGATTACGGAAAGGCTTGTTAAATAGAGTAAGAAAAGGGGGAAAAAAAAGGCTGACCTCAAAGTTTGGCTTTCGCAGGGCAGACACATGATCTAACTCACATCTCCAATTTCTCATTCTGAAATGTGGACAGCAGCTCTATTTCTGGCAGGCAGAGCCTTTTGACATGCAGTGAAATGAAACGGAGGATAAACCCTGAAAAACCTCCTCGACCAGAAAATATCATAGCGCGCACACGCACACGCACACACACACACACACACACACACACACACACACACACACACACACACACACACACACAAACAACACTAGCTGACGAACAAGAAAATGGATGAGCCCTTCTGTGTGTGTGTCTGTTCAGATGTCAATCTCCGTGAGGGTTTAAGGGACCAAGCTGAATTACATGTTGCACGAGGAACCCAGTGTTTGCTCTCACACTAAATCTTCGTTTTAAAGCCAGGGGGAAAAAAATGTTTATCTGCCATTTGCGGAAGAGCCACATTGGAAAGCCTTTGCAAGAGCTCAGCAGGAAGACAAAAGAAACTTAAATAGGGAATAAAATACAACTAAAAAGTTGAAAGCACAGATCAAGAAGTTCAACAAAGAAGCAGGAACATAAAGTGAATGACTAAGTTGGATTCACAAAACAAAGACTAACAAAATAGTAGCAATGGCGCTGACTACTGCCCAGTTTATGCTTCCGTGTCAACGCGACGTACCTAAGGTGTAGGGGTTGGTGTCAACACACTGCCAATGGTGTTGGGTACAGCCTAGGGTGCAGCTTAGTTTACGGCCTACCTAGGGCCTGAGCCTAGGGTACGGCATCGAGCCCTAATCCAAATGTATCAACACTGGTATTATCATTAGTGATCTATCCCCAGCCCCAGCTATGGAGCTTTGTTGTGCGTCTGGGAGGAAAGTCCCTTCCAGCCTGTCTGTCCAATCACTAGTGTGTCAAATGGCAATGCTTTGTCACGGCTTTACAACGACCCTTATCACGTGACGCCACAGTACCCAGACACATGCTCGTCATTAAGGCCTGATGTGCTGTCACTGCATAGCCCTTGGAGCTGCCATTAACTTCACACAGCCTCATTTTTTCCTGTTTAAATGTTTTATTGTTCTGTTGAAAACACTGCAACGGCAAACTCTTTGTAGAGAAATGATCCTGTGTGTTCCTGCTTTTACTAAACTAATTAAATGAATTACTGATGCATGGAGCAACAAGAAAGGTTTTATTTCATTAATATCTGATGGCAAAAAACACTGAATGGGACTTTGTATGAGGAAAAAGGGAGGAGTAGTGGGTTTGTTTCTATTTAAAAAAGATGGTGGGGGCAGAGTACGACTTGTAAAATGGTGAGCAGCAGGAAGACATTCCACAGCAGCAGCTTAAAACCATCTCCAAGAAATGTGAAGTTCGTTTCAGAATAAATCCAAGTCAGGAAACATGATTATTTGGAGGAATGCAGTATTCAACACAAGTCACTGACGACTAGGGGCGCCCTCTTTTAACAAGGCTGTTTTCAGCTTCACCTCTAATTCACAATACCATACAAGTTCAGGTGGAACTGTTTTACCCGAGGAATCGCACACATACACACATCTGTTGTCCACTTTAAAAAATTACAAATAATTCCAAATAATATAATCTAGTAGGCATAGCCAACATCTAATTTTTTTTTACAAGATTTAATTATTTAATCTTGTAAAAAAATATCAGTTATTTCAGTTAAAATCTGACTGAAACATGCACAAAACCTTTCTTCTGCTCACATTCCACGTGAAAGGATGCAAACAATACCCTTAGAAAAGTATCAGGGGGAGGGCGAGGAACGTAATCCTCTCTGTAATCACTCTTGCTCAAACACTGCCTCGCTGTTAACTTCCTCTTTGTTATACTAGAAACCTTTCACACGCTGTTAAGCTCTTGGAGGAGCGTTTTGTTTACCATCGAGTGTCCGGGGGGGGGGGGTTCTTTTTTTTAAGATCTTTTATTTGGGAAATATAGCCAAATAAAATCTTCCACGTTACACCTCCCATTGTCTGACATGACACCTCCACGCTAGAAGTATGAGAAACACCAAAATATAAGGCCACACGTATCAAAAAGTCTTTTTTTCTTCCGTCTTCCTTGGTTTTGTATCAAGAATATTTGCATCCAAATAATAACATACTGATGCACTCCAGACCTGCAGAGGACGGTCAGTGGGACACAAACTCCCAGCAGATGCTCCCATAGGGACCATATTCACCTGTATACCCAACAACTTTGAATGTGGACGATGTGTTCTCCATGATTGTTTGGTTGAATTAGTAAGCAAAAATGCTAATTAAGTTGGGAGAACTTTAGGTTATGCTAATTTAAGATGATGTACTGCTGCTAATGGGACCAGGACCAGATGATTAAATGTTGGTGGTGTTCTGGAACCATCTGGATACAGGAATCTGTTGAAGGATTCTTCCTCATTGTCATCATCTGTGTCTAGAACTCGACAACAGCAGCAGTGGACTGTCTCTGTGGGGCAGTGGTTAGTGTGTCTGTCTGTTAACCCAAAGGTCGGGGGTGGTGGAGCCCACCCAGGGACGGTGGTTTGAAATTAAAAAGAGAATTAATAAAAAATCGAGCTCAGAGGTCATGATCTGTGTAATAAGGTGGTCTAACTATTTGACTATTAGTGACAAAGGCATGTTTTGAAGATCAATGAATTTACTAGGAGAGATGGAGGATTTTTATGGGTGGAGGGCTGTGCTCGCTAAATGCTGAGTTTTGATTTTATTTTGAGAATGAAGCAGCGTTAACATGTATTCCTTTGAAGTGTTTATTGTTGTCTACTGTAATTTATTACAGACTTATGCATGTCTTTTCTATCTTGAGGGCCATCAACCTATTCCAGCTTATTCCATTGTTCTGTTTGTGATCAGACCATCAAATAAAAATCAAGGAAGAAGAAGAATCGGGTTGTCGTTTGCATCCTTGATCAAGCAGTTTTCACGTTTGGCAGAGTTGTGGTCACGAAACACACAGAAGTTGACGCACCTCTTCCCTTGCTGTGAAAATTCCAGTGGCGTGGTGGTGGGCGGGGGCCCACGTCTGCTCCTCCCCACTGTGTGGGTTTTTGTTCTGCTAATCAGACCACATGCCTGAAGGATTCAAAAATCCAAGAGCTCTCAGCCAGATCCTCATACCACATACAGCCGCAGCGGCCTGTGACAAACTATTCAGTGTGTTGGGGGTTAAGAGTCTATCCATTCATAATACTGCTTAACACTCCCTCCCCCTCTCCTAATCACAGCCACTTCTTTACCCTCTTCTTACCCCTCGTCTCTTCTCCTCCTCCTCCTCCCTTCAGTTTCCCAGAACACTTTTTGTCTGCTGGAGAAGATTTACTTGTGGATCTAAAGTGTTGAGTAAGTAACTTTGAGCTAACCAGCTAACCAAAGAGGAAGAGGCAGACATCCCATGACACTGAGCTGGAGTTAAACCTTATTTCTACTAGTTGTTTCTTCTCTGCTCTCCACTACCCGTGACTCGTGCTACTCATGCATTGAGAGACGAAATGAGGCACGCTGGAAATGTGCAGGCTGACAATAGAAGACAGCTGCTCTTGCAGCGTAAGTCTTTCATGAGCTGAATTAGTTGTACAAGCCCTTTGCTCCCTTCCCCCCACATGCCTCCCTCATGGCAAGCTGATCCAGACACACCTCGTGGAAGGCAGAGAGGAGAGGAAGGGAAAGACCAAAGCAGGACAGGGGCTTTGTTTGACAGATCTGGGATTGCTGCTTGCTAACGTAGCCCAACACATCTTGTGTCCCTGCAGAAACCCTTCACATGAAAACTTGAAGGCTGAAGGTTGTGTTTCACCCAATGGCCAACCCACAGGAAGTTTCAAAACAAACCTTTCTTATACTTTTTCCCCCCAACCTGTTCAACTGGGTGTGGAGATGATTCATTGGGGCAAATTGATTATTATTATTAGTAGTAGTCCCAAAGTGAGTGAGAGCAATGCAGCAATACACCCAAAATGGCTACCACTGCACCAGCTAGTACGAAAGAAGGTTGACTCTAAATTGCGGCGACAGCGAGACTCAAGAGTCCTCTAGCTCCAGTCCGAGTACCAGCGGCATCATGGCCAGCATGTACGTCACACTGGGTGTGTGTCATGTTCCGTGGCTCTGCAGCATCAGATTCCTACGTGGGAGCACACACTGGGGAGACATTATTACGCTTCCGTGTAAACCAACAACGGAGAAATCGGGACGGAAACTGTGTGTGAAAAAGTGGCTCCTGATAGTAATGACCAAAGGCTGAAATGGATGGAGGTCTGGGGACACATTTACCCTGAACCCTTTATCACTGACAGTATCGCTGCCACTACATTTGCAGTAGCGTACTCTACAGTACCGAAA
The DNA here is from genome assembly GCF_965212315.1 of Lampetra planeri. Classification (NCBI taxonomy): domain Eukaryota; kingdom Metazoa; phylum Chordata; class Hyperoartia; order Petromyzontiformes; family Petromyzontidae; genus Lampetra; species Lampetra planeri. The sequence goes on from NW_027613733.1 coordinate 29,061, forward strand.
TTACGCGACTATTTGCGCTAGTTGAAATATGCATAATCTAATCACATTACTACAGACTCAAGGTCTAGATGAAAAACTATATACAAGATGTCACAAAAAAATAAAAACATGATGATTATCACCCAAAATTGATTTTCAAATTAAAAGTATTTCAAACTAAATGTGATGCGGTTCCACCAGTTGTTTTGAACGTCTGTGCATGTTCGTAGTCCCATTTGCTAGTTATCTTAACCCTTGACGGTGTCTCCAGCGCTTCATTTGCGCTAGCATACCTTGGAGTATGGACTATTTGCACCATCACAAAACGTCCAGCGATCCCTTAAAGATGAGAAGTGTCACTAAGTTCCTCTACCCGGTGTGAACAAGGAGCTCGGCGAAGGAGGAAACATCCATCGGTTCCTGAAAGTTGAGAACAGTCATGTTGCTGTCATTACGGTAATCCCATTTGCTCTTTTGCCAGAAGCCAGTGAGTCATTATCGTAATGACAGCAACTTGGATGTGATGTGCACCTTCTCCACTTACTATGCTGGCACAAACGTATCAGGAGGAATACTTTCGATGTTAAAGGGTTAATCATACATCATGTAGTATGTATCTGAACAGAGGTTCACTCTGGAGACATCTCTCTAAGACCTTCATTCCTAAAAATAAAACTGATGTGTCTGAGTTGTACAGAAGCTCCAAGGTTTTCACATGACTGTCAGGTCGGGACCTATTGGCAGAAAAGTCAAATGTTTTCTGTGCTGTAGCGATGAGGGACTCTTTAAGGGTGAATGCTTCAGAACATCAGAGGCAACAAAAAAATAGAATCAAAAACAGCAAAGAGCTGCTGCAGGTGGAGAGTCAATGCTAGACTTTATCAACTGCCTGTGGAAAGGACATGGAATGTTTTACAAACTCAGTGAACTGCATGCAACGCAATCCTTTTGGGGTCACGCTAGTAGGACCAGCCTGTTTCTGGAGGAAGATGTATCGAGGGTCGCCACAGGTGACCAACTATCACCTGTCAAGTTGTGGACTGGGTGTCACAGATAAGCTGGTGTGTTGCTAATACAGATGCCCCTGAGGCGATACTATAATGTGACATCTACAGACTGACGCCCGCTGATTGGTCACAGAGAGAGGGACGTCACAAACGCAAGCATTAAGACCAGAATCGACCACATGCTCTGTTTGTGTCGCGTATAAAACAAGATCACAGCAGTTTCGCCCAGCCGTAGCTATGACACCACCACTCATGTTGATAACGGCTGATGGAAAATAATGTGTTTGGTACTACAAGTCAATTCCTGCTGGAATTGTGTGATGGAGAGGCAATAAACTTCTACTCATGAGGGACACTAGCTGTTTGGAACAGTCACACAAGTACACTAAGTCCAGAGCAAAGATTCCAAGAGCAAAAACTTCACACTGAGGTGTGACTGCAACAATAGGTGTGTTGCAATGTGGTAAAGTGGAACAGCACAACATGCCCAACGGACTAACGAGCTCTTCTTAATCCACGAATTTCAGCAATACACAATCTGGCAATTGTCTTTGTGGTTTTGATTTCATCGCATTTCCAGCTAATGTTGTGAAGACACAGTTATGCCTCAAAGGGACTCATCAGCGAGTCGTTCTTGTCCTCCGTTCAAAAGTTAGCATGTTTGTATACGTCAGTACTTGTCGCCAGCTTGCAGCTGATTGGTCAGAACGTTAGAGCATTCTGTACCATTATCTGCGACTAAACAGGTAAAATTCTCTGCAACGTCTAGCGAAAATCCAATGTCATTTTGTAAACAGTGCTGCCTGATAATCATCTTTTAATAGCTGTCACATGTCAGTAAATTAGCTTTGTTAACGGTGTAGTGAGCTCCTTGGGAGAAATCTGCTCCCTCACTGAAAATAAAGTCTGTCCCTCTTGTATTGCAGAGCCTTTAAAAGCCCTGGCAGCACTTAAAAGGCCTGAGCTGTAACACAATAGTGAGAGTCTGTTGGGCAGGAGCGAAGAGAACCACTACCTCTACTTGTCATCAGCAGCAACACAGAGCAGCGGCTGCGCGCTTTCATTAAAGTCCACCCGCTCCTTCCTCTCCTCTATTTTTCGAGGAAACACTGCCAATGTAATTTTCCATGAAAGGCGCTCCATTTATCAAGGCCAGCGCCACATCGAGGCAGCTGAGGAATGCCTTGCTGCTAGAGATGTGGATAATCAGAGGTGGGAGCGAGTGAGTCACGCTCAGAGGGGGCTGCCGCTTGTGCAAAGGACGTAACGATGATTTATTCATCATCTGAGAGCAAAAGCTTTCAGGGGGAGCTTTAACATAGGACACAGAAAATGACACAATTTCCCCCTCAACCGGGGAGAACGACATGTTTGTTAATGATGGTGCTGTTTGATTACAATTGATTGAGAACAGTTTTATCTTTAGACAAAACCAAAAATCCAGAAATGCCCAAATATAACAGCTGAGATTATTATTACAATTAGTATTTTTATTATTAATTTTGCAGCATGAGGGATTTTCAAATGATTTTTGAGCGTTATTGTTACAAATGAATGAATTTAAACATGCACATGCCCTTCATTTAAAAAATACACATATTTGCAAGAAGAAATTTGGACCACAAACAATTTCAGTCAACAGCTATGGAACATTTTAGCACGAAGCATGAAGATGGAGCCGCACCAGAGGGACAGAACGAATCAATGTGTTGTGTCTGTGAAGTATCCTTCGTGTCCTCAGCATGCATTATTGTCTTCTACTTCAGTTTCATTGGGGAGATTATCCACTCGTTAATCAGGATAACAAAAAGATAAATCCATTAACGTGGGCTGGTAAATAACCCGGGATGCAATGAGCTAAACTGTTTGACACCTCGAACCTTGTTTATTAATTTCTTCATCTCTCACTCGGTTATGCCGCTTTTCCACGACACAGTTCCAGCTCAACTGTTTGGTTCCAGAATCATCCTTTTCCATTACAGTTCAGTTCCTCCTCAATGTGAGTGCTGATGTCAGAGGCTATTTCTGCCTTGAGTTGACGCAGACCCTTCACCGTACCCTACGTGGAGGTCCGACATAGTCATGTCGTATAGCTCCAAAGTGATTCATGCCAGTGTTTGGATTCTTCCAGTTATCTGTTCATCTTTATTTACTTACGAAGGGACAGCGACTGAAAACTGAGCATATCTTGATATCTTGAACACACTAACTACAACAAGACCGGCATCATTTTCCGCCATTTTTGGCTCATTTTTGATGGTTGCATTAGATGCAAAACATGGAAATGCCGCTTTGAGATTGGTTATTCTGTCCGTACACGGGGAAAAAAAAATAGCATCTGTGAGCCAAGTCATGCTGGAGCACGTAGTGGAAAAGGGGCATTAAAGAGCTTCTCGTCTATTTACCCGTCTGTATGACTTATGCCAAAACCAAACAAAGTGTTAGCCATCTTTATTAGGAGTCTGTACGTCGAATTAATTAGAGGAAAAGGACTCCACTTCTCAAGCTCCATAGGTCGGGAAATGTGTCAAATCTTTGTAGCGAGTGATTGTCATTGGAATTAACGAGTCCGGTCTTAGAGCCCTGCTGTCGACGAGCTCCTTGGACAATTAATTACATCATTAAATATATTAAGTTGCTATTTTCACACACAATGACTTGGGCTTTGTGTTTTCAATTACTGTGATTTGCTCGTCTATTTAACCGCAGCAAACTGTCAACCACTAATAGTGGAAAGAACCTTTGGTTTGCTGTTTAAGATGCCATTACAATTTTGTTGGGACACATTTTCTGCCACTTAATTCTAATGTGTGCAGCATCTTCATAGTTTATATTTCAAATGTAGTTATTTTTCTGTATTGTACATAGAATGCTATCTCATACTACAGTACTATTTTGTATTTTTGTATATTTCTTTTTGCACTATTTGTGCAATTAGTATTTGTACTTGTCTGTATTTTTTAACATTTTCTATTGTATCTAGCATTCATAGTGGGCAGCAAAGTAAGAAATTAATTGTAGAGGGAAACAGAACAGTAAACACTTTGAATCCTTAAAACATGTACTGTGCCTGTTTTTCAGGGTTTGGCAATGATTTCATGTGCTTCTTTCTTGTTGGATATCATCGCTATCCAAATACCCCCCAAAAAAAACTCCTTTTACACTCTGTTCAAGGAGCGGCTACTGCTTGTGTTCACAAATGGGTGTCCTGGATTTAAGGAATCAAACAGGCTTCCTCACAGCCCATCCCCCACACCACTCTCAGAGCAGCAGGGGAAAAAAAACGACTAAGGCGTGCTTTGCACCATTTCCCTCCCCCACACACTGCTCCACCAGGCATTGCTGGGGCTTGTGGGATTAAGAATGGAACACGATGACAGACAAAAACAGTCCTCAGCACCTCCCTGCTCTGCTGTCTTTTATACAGCGAGAGCATGAAAAGGCTGCTCGAAGCGACAATCGACACAGCTCTGTGAGCAAGCAAAATAAGTGTGTAAGAGTGTTGTATGACCATGTTACTGCTTAAATTATAGGAAGAAACATGATAATGTGAGATATACCATCTTTGATTTGAAAGAAAGACTATTTCACTGTACTGATGTGTAATGGTAAAATATTTCTGATGTGGACAATTATCAAAATGATATCTGACACTTCATGTCCACATGTACTAAAACCATCTTCCTTGGCACCAGATCAAGAATCCAAACGGATCCATTGGACAGGCTGTAGTTCATATTCCAGGCCTGTAGGTGGTGCTGGTATGTGGATTCGCCGTCCAGACACGAAGCAGAGGGCGAGGTATTCTACTTTTCGCCCTGAGACCAGTTTGAAATCAGTGGGTTTTACAGGATTCATTTAGACAATCGGCCTAAACGATGCAAAATGTGCATTTCCATAAAAACGCGTCTCTGTATGGACGTGGCCTTAGTTTTAGTGGCTCAAGCCCAATTTGCAAACCATTCATGGTAACTGCATTTTATGTCGGTGGGCATGAAATGTTAATGCGACATCAGATATTTTAACAATACAGGACACATATGGCTTCTGCTAACATGAGTCAAGCTGCTCCTCTGTGTGGGCTATTTTCTGTAGCTGGTCTGCGGATCATATTCGTCAAGGGGTGCTCTAACTCACCATGTGGTAATAAAAGAGAAAACAGCAGTAGGTCTATTTATGTGTCACGTCAGACGGCCTCTGAGAAGGGAATGAATCACCCAGCCGGCTGTAAACTAAAGCGCAGCTTCAAGTAACCTGCAGCTCATGGCCTGTTGTACTGTTTTAAAATCAGGGCTCTTCAGTAACTCCAGTATTATTTTTAAGTGATTCACCAGGCTTCATGAGAT